>NC_134362.1:176280341-176420341 GCF_048569485.1 Anomaloglossus baeobatrachus | reverse complement strand
GCCTTCTAACCATTCTGATGAGGGAGACTTGGGCATCGACCCACAGACTTTTAGCTTATAGGCAGGCTAGCAAGAGTTAATCTCTGCTGAGCCGCTTGTTAATCCCCTTTGGTCACATGCTATGGGACAGCCAGTCATATTCACTCCCCATCTATATATGTTGGCTGGACACTTCCTTTAGTGCCAGCTATAGTTTATCTATACTGGTCTGGAGAGGTGGTTTGATCCAGACTTACTGGAGATTGTAGTATTTTATTCTTGTGAGCAGTTATTTTAACACTTGTCCTTTTGTTGCTGTTTTACTTCTTTTGCTTTCCTCCTCTGTTTCTGTTTGTTCCTGTTAGTTTGCAGTGTGTCTGAGTTTTGTTTTTTCCCTGTCTGTCTTAATCTATGTTGCAAAAAAACAAAAAAAGACAGCTGCACTCTGAAATGCTAAAGCATGCAAACCATGAATGTAAGAATATAAGAATATAGACATGCATTACTTCTTAAGGAAATCTAGGAAAAATTGAGATATTTAGCATAAAAAATGGCCATTTCTATATCTGCCCAGTAGCCACGTCAAGGCATATCTTGTATACTGGGAACCTACTCTAGTACCTCTCTCTGGGTTAAAAACCTCCTGTATATGGGCAAGTAGGAACTTGCTAGTTGAGAATAAAAATCATCTGTGGCTAATGGGGGAGGGGTGCACAGTCAGAGGACATGACTCCATAATCTAGACAAAAAGACTGACAGCACTCCCAACATGCAGTCGAACAATGCACCCCTCCCCCATTAGCCACAAGTGAATATATACAGTAGTATTAGGTTTCTACTTGCCCATACACAGGAGGTTTTTAACCCAGAGGGAAGCATTAGCGTAGGTAGCCAGTATACGAAGTATGCCTTGATGTGGCTACTGAGCAGATATAGAAATGGACATTTTTGTATGCTAAATATCTCATTTTTTCCTAGATTTTCCTTAGTAGTAATGCATATCTATATTCTTGCATTCATTGTTTGCATGATTTAGCATTTCAGAGTGCAACAGTCTTTTTTTTGTTATTTTGCACCTGTTCTGACTGTATGTTGGGAGTGTCATCAGGCTTTTGGTCTTAATCTGTGTTGCCATCACTTTCCTGCCCCTTGCTTCCATCGGTGAGGGAACAGATTAGCTCTGATCAGAATAGCCAGGCACGAGACTCAGGCATCTCCACCATTAGGAGTAACCCTGATGTTACGGATAGCCTAGGGTCCCCAAGCGTGACTATATCTGGGTTGCCATCACTCTACTACTTCTTGCTACCCTGGGGGGGAACAGATCACCTCTGGCCAGGAGAATAGCCAGGCTCGAGAATCAGACATCTCCACCATTAGGAGTAACCCTGATGTTACGGATAGCCTAGGGTTATCAAGCGTGTCTATATCTGGGTTGCCATCACTCTACTACTCCTTCCTTCCCTGGGTGGGGAACAGAAAACCTCTGGTCAGGAGAATAGCCAGGCTCGAGATTCAGGCATCTCCACCATTATTAGTAACCCTGATGTTACGGATAGCCTAGGGTCCCCAAGCGTGTCTATATCTGGGTTGCCATCACTCTACTGCCCCTTCCTTCCCTGGGGGGGAAAAGATCACCTCTGGCCAGGAGAATAGCCAGGCACGAGACTCAGGCATCTCTACCATTAGAGGTAACGCTGAGAATAGGCATAACCTAGGGTCCCCTAGCATGGGGGACTGTGCAGGAGCCCCCTGTCCTTCACTATATTGCAGTCACAGGCTTTTGCCAATCTGGCTGAATGGTAACTTCTATCTATTGTTTGCTTAGCCCTTTATTCTTTTTCATTCGATTCATGAACTAGAAAAGGTTAACATCGATAGACAAGGTTGAACAGATCTACGATCAGACCTCCTGGAAAAGCTGTGGATTACACTACAAGCCCGGTAATGGATAAAATCACCGACAACCTACAGAATGATTGCATGTGTATATTTATAGCATGCTGAAGAAAGACGTAGTAGGCAAATGCTACCATCAGTCTTGCGGTCAGGGGGGCTGCGTACAAAATACGAATCCCTGCAGTGCTTGTTGTTCACCATTTATCTACATATAACGATAAGCACAATAAAGATGGAAATGTTACTGTGTTCAGTCACTGGAAATGAATGATCGCGGAGCAGAGGGCCTTGGTAGCGACGTCTCCCTCCAGGAAAGCAAAAGAGGGAATATAAAAAGGAAAGTAATAGGGAACATGTCACATAATAAAGACCTAAAACATCAGCAAAAAATAATGGGACAGTAAGTCACATTATGTATATATGTAATTACTTAAATGTATCATGTTAAAGGGAACCTGTCATCAGATTTTGGCCTTTTAAACTAAAACTAGCACCTTAATCTACAGTATGTTGCCATCACACTCCTGCCCCTTTCTTCCCTGAGCAGTGAATATATAATCTCTGGCTAGGAGAATAACCAGGCATAGGACTCAGGCATCTCCACCATCAGGAGTAATCCTGAGATTAGGGATCAGGCTTCTCCGCCATCAGGAGTAACCCTGAGGTTAGGGATCAGGCATCTCCACCATCAGGAGTAACCCTGAGGTTAGGGATCAGGCAACTCTACCATCAGGAATAACCCTGAGGTTAGGGATCAGGCATCTCCACCATCAGGAGTAACCCTGAGGTTAGGGATCAGGCATCTTCACCATCAGGAGTAACCCTGAAGTTAGGGATCATGCATCTTCACCATCAGGAGTAACCCTGAGGTTAGGGATCAGGCATCTCCACCATCAGGAGTTACCCTGAGGTTAGGGTATCTCCACCATCAGTAGTAACCCTAAGGTTAGAGATCAGGCATCTCCACCATCAGGAGTAACCCTGAGGTTAAGGATCAGGCATATCCACCATCAGGAGTAACCCTGAGGTTAAGGATAAGGCATATCCACCATCAGGAGTAACCCTGAGATTAGGGATCAGGCATCTTCACCATCAAGAGTAACCCTGAGGTTAGGGATCAGGCATCTCCAACATCAGGAGTAACCCTGACGTTAGGAATCAGGCATCTCCACCATCAGGAGTAACCCTGAGATTAGGGATCCGGCATCTCCACCATCAGGAGCAGCCCTGAGGTTAAGGATAGGCTGTGCACATCTGCTGCATTTCATGAAAGTGCATGTTACCCCCTGCACCTCCCTGTAGACCCCAAAAATACCTTTAAAAAATCTCCCACCCTGTATTTAAATTGTCCAGTCTGATTGGCATCCTAATCTGCGCCTCCTGTCCCTCCTTTCGCCGTCCTCCAGCACAAGCGCTGCTTAAGGTGTTAGTTTTAGTTTAGAAGGCCAAAATCTGGAAACAGGTTCCCTTTAATACTGAATAGTAAACAATATTTGTTTAATTCCCAAATTATTTCTCAGGGCAGATTTACTAAATATATGTGTTACTTCACGACAAAGCTACCACTAGAGGGAGCAAGTGGGAGTAAAATTTAGGAAAGTGTTGTCCCCCTCTATGACACTTAGAACCATAAAAAGGCATACAGGCATGGTTCATTCCTTTAAGAGAGATTGTTCAAAAGCAAGCGTAAAGAACCATAAAAAGGCATACAGGCATGGTTCATTCCTTTAAGGGAGATTGTTCAAAAGCAAGCGTAAAGAACCATAAAAAGGCATACAGGCATGGTTCATTCCTTTAAGGGAGATTGTTCAAAAGCAAGCGTAAAGAACCATAAAAAGGCATACAGGCATGGTTCATTCCTTTAAGGGAGATTGTTCAAAAGCAAGGGTAAATTGGAACAGTCAGTTATTATTTGTTTGAGATGAGCAGCAATACTTTACAAATCTTCACATGAACAGTGTTATGTCACATGACCGCTGCAGCCATTTAACAGCCGATCTGATGGAACAGAGAAGGGCTGCAGGCGATCATAGGCTAACTGGCTCCAGTAGTCAAGTGATCCCACTTAATTGTTGGCTAGGAGGCCTCTATCATCTTTACTTCAGCCCTAAACTTGGCTTTCCCACTTTAAAGGGAATCTGTCAACAGGTTTTTACTATATAATCAGAGAGTAGAATGATGTAGGAGCTGAGACCCTGATTCCAGTGATGTGTCACTTGCTGGTCTGCTTGTTGTCATTTTGATACAATCCCTGTTTTCTCTGCTGTAGATGTATCAGAGCTTGGAATGCTGAGCCCTGTATAACCCCGCCCACATCACTGATTAACAGCTCTTCATGTACACACACAGAAGACTGCTATTCAGTGGTGGGGACGCAGTTGGACTAGGAGGTAGGAGACACCTAATTTTGTAGTGATAATCTCCTGCTGATAAAACATTGATTTTATTGAAACAACAGCACACAGGCTGGTAACAACACATCTCTGAAATCAGGTTCTTAGCCCCTTCATCATGCTGCTCTAGGATTACATAGCAAAATTTTGCTGACTAGTGATGTGCTTGGCGCTGCTTGTTATTCAATCAAGCATTTGGGTACTCGATCGTGTGGTGTTTCCGTGCATAGGTATTGGTAATGATACTATAATTTTCAGTCTACACAATGTAATGTAATGTGGTTACTACGATATATGGCAGTGTTATGCTGGGTCCATACAATGCAATGTGGTTACTATATGGCGGTATTATGCTGCGTCTGTACAACACAATATGGTTATTATATGGTGGTATTGTGCCTAGTATATACAATGCAATCTCGTTACTATATGGCGGTACTATGCTTGAGTCTACACAATACAATGTCATGTGGTTACTATATGACAGCATTATGCTTGGTCTATACAATGCAATGTAATGTTGTTACTATAAAGTGGTACTATGCTGGGTCTATACAATGTAATGTGGTTACTATATGGCGGTATTATGCTGCATCTTTACAACACAATATGGTTATTATAGGTGGTATTGTGCATGGTCTTTACAATGCAATACCGTTACTATATGGCGGTATTATACTGAGTCTATACAATTCAATGTAATGTCGTTACTATATGGTGGTAATATGCTGGGTTAATACAATTCAATGTAATATGGTTACTGTATGGCGGTATTATGCTGGGTCTATACAATGCAGTGTAATGTGGTTACTATATGGCGGTATTATGCTGTGTCTATTCAATATAATCTCATTACTATATGGCGGTATTAGGCTTGGTCTATACATTGCAATCTCGTTACAATATGGTGGTATTATGCTGAGTCTATATAATGCAATGTAATGTGGTTACAATACAGCAGTATTATGCTCAGTCTATACAATGCAATCGTGTTACTATCTGGTGGTATTATGCTGGGTCTATACAAAGCAATTTCATTACTGCATTGCGATATTATGCTGGGTCTATACAATACACTGTGGTTACTATATGGTGGTATTATGCTGGGTCTATTCAATGCAATCTCATTACTATATATGGTGGTATTATGTTGGCTCTATAAAATGCAATGTAGTAACTATATGGCAATATTATGCTGGGTCTATATAATGCAATCTCATCTCTGCTCTGATACATTTGACTGTCTTTGCTCTGCTACTTCTGACCATCTCAGATCTGCTACATCTGACTGAGACAGTCAGATGTAGCAGAGCAGAAACAGATATCCAGTCTCTGACTGTCTTTGCTATATTTGACTGTCACTGTTCTACTACATCTGACCATCTCAGCTCTGCTGCATTTGAATAAGACCATCACATGTAGCAAAGCAAAGACAGATGTTACATCGGTGACCGTCTCTGCTCTACTATATCTGATGTCTCTGCTCTGGTACGTCTGACCATCTCAGCTCTGCTACCTTTTAATGAGCTGGTCAGATGCAGCAGAGCAGAGACAGACGTAGGTAATAGTATTGGTACTTTTATGTTGGGTTTATACAATGCAATATAATTTGGGTACTATATGGCGGTATTATGCTGTGTCTATACAATGGAGAGATTAAAGTGGGGTCGCCCTTGCACTTAGCTATTGCATCATTGTGCTTAGATTAAGGGCGGCGTCACACGGTACGATATATCGGGCGATATGTCGTCGGGGTCACGGAATTTGTGCCGCACATCCGGCATCGTTAGAGATATCGTACCGTGTGACACCTACGATCGACTGTTAACGAGCAAAATACTCACTTTATCGTTGCTCGTTGACACATCGTTCATTTCCATAATGTCGTTCCTCCTTCTGATCGCCGGTTGTTCATCGTTCCTGAGGCAGCACACATCGCTCCGTGTGACACACCGGGAACGACGAACACAGCTTACCTGCGTCCCGCCGGCAATGCGGAAGGAAGCGGGTGGGCGGGGTGTTACGTCCCGCTCATCTCCGCCCCTCCACTTCTATTGGGTGGCCGCTGTGTGACGTCGCTGTGACGCCGAACGTCCCTCCCCCTTCCGGAAGAGGATGTTCACCGCCCACAGCGATGTCGTTAGGGAGGTAAGTACGTGTGACAGGGGTTTAACAACTTTGTGCGAAACGGGCAACAAATTGCCCGTAACGCACAAACGATGGGGCGGAAGCGATCGCACGATATATCGTCTCGTGTAACGCCGGCCTAACTCCTCTGCTACCACTTTAGGCCGAACAGTAGCGTAGCTAGCGGGGGGCAGAGGGTGCGGCCGCCACGGGCCCCGTGCTCAGAGGGGGCCCACCTGGAGCTGCGATACCATTAACTATATCAGCATGCACAGCGCGCGCCGATATAGTTAACCTCTGCGGCAGGGCCGCCATCAGGGCATTACTAGTGGAACTCCTGTAGCATTAGCGGGCCGGTGAGCAGCAGGCAGGAGGGGGGGCCGGACACGCTGACAGGCCCCTTCCCTTTCATGCCTCTGCTCCCCGGGCCCCAGCGCAGGGGGCGTTAACAGTACACTGCGCAGGGCGGGCTGATCATGCAGTGAGCAGGAGGCGGGGCCTGGACACGCTGACAGCCCGGGCCCCTCCCCTTTCATTTCCCTGGGCCCCATGGGCAGGGGGTGGGGACATTGCACTAACAGCAGCTGCAGTCGCACAGGGGCCCCAAGCGGGAGCGGGCCACTAGAGCCTGAAAACGTACTGGGTATGTCATAGCTCCCTGGTACTTAAGGACCCATGACGTACCCAGTACGTCATGGAGAGATTGTGGCCCCGGTGGCTGCGATCGCTGCAAATATTAGATCCCGGGAGGAGGGGCCCTCTGCCTGACCTCAGGAGGGGTGGTGTCTCCTCCCCGGACCTACGGAGGCTGTGATTGGCTGAGCGGCGTTCGTCAGCCAATCACAGCTACTGTAATGTTCCAACCATTGAAAATGGCTAAAACATTGAAATCCAGCCATATCAGTGCAGCTGTAGCACCGATCATTGGCTGGAGCTGGGTGACCTCTGTTTCACCAGCTCTGATTGGAGAGATCGGCCTTGTGACCGATCTCTCCAATCACTGTGGATCTGGGGCCGGTGACCACTCCCCTCAGCTTCACTCCAGCGTCCGTGGAAGGTGAGAAGAGCAATCGGTAAGTTTAAAGACACTGTCTCCTTTCAGCCGCCGCCATTGCCCCAGCCCCCACCCTTCAGCTGCAGTAGGCACTGCCCCTGATCCAGCAGCACTGAACCCATCTGCCGCGTCCCCTCCATCTGCCACCCCCTCCCTCATCTGCTGCCCCCCTCCCTCATCTGCTGCCCCCTCTCCACCTCTCACCTTCCTCCATCTGCTGTGTCCCCTCCATCTGCCACCGCCTCCCCCATCAGCCGCTGCCCCCTCCCTCATCTGCTGCGTCCCCCCCCATCAGCCGCTGCCCCCCTCCCTCATCTGCTGCACCTCTCACCTTCCTCCATCTGCTGTGATCTCCCCACCTTCTGTGACCCCACCCCCACCTTCTGTGACCCCACCCCCACCTGCTGTGAGATCCCCCACCTGCTATGAGATCCCCCACTTGCTGTGAGACCCCCCCACCTGCTGTGAGACCCCCCCACCTGCTGTGAGACCCCCCACCTGCTGTGAACCCCCCCACCTGCTGTGAGACCCCCCCACCTGCTGTGAGACCCCCCCACCTGCTGTGAGCCCCCCCACCTGCTGTGAGCCCCCCCCACCTGCTGTGAGCCCCCCCCACCTGCTGTGAGACCCCCCCACCTGCTGTGAGACCCCCCCCACCTGCTGTGAGACCCCCCCACCTAGCAGAATGCCGTCATATAGTAACCACATGACATTGTATTGTGTAGACTCAAGCATAATACCGCCATATAGTAACGAGATTGCATTGTAAAGACCAGGCACAATACCGCCATATAATAACCATATTGTGTTGTACAGATGCATCATAATACCGCCATATAGTAACCACATTGCATTGTATGGACCCAGCATAACACTGCCATATAGTAACCACATTACATTACATTGTGTAGACTAAAAATTATAGTATCATTACCAATAACTATGCACGCAAACACCACACGATCGAGCAGTTGTGGCATTTTTATCATGTGGGGGCACAGTGATGGTATTATGTGGAGGCACAGTGGTGGCATTATTATGTGGGGGGCACAGTGGTGGCATTACTATGTGGGGGCACAGTGGTGGCATTACTATGTGGGGGTACAGTGGTGGCATTATTATGTGGAGGCACAGTGGTGGCATTATTATGTGGAGGCACAGTGGTGGCATTATTATGTGGAGGCACAGTGGTGGCATTATTATGTGGAGGCACAGTGGTGGCATTATTATGTGGGGGCACAGTGGTGGCATTATGTGGAGGCACAGTGGTGGCATTATGTGGAGGCACAGTGGTGGCATTATTATGTGGAGGCACAGTGGTGGCATTATTATGTGGAGGCACAGTGGTGGCATTATTATGTGGAGGCACAGTGGTGGCATTATTATGTGGAGGCACAGTGGTGACATTATGTGGAGGCACAGTGGTGGCATTATTATGTGGGGGCACAGTGGTGGCATTATTATGTGGAGGCACAGTGGTGGCATTATTATGTGGGGGCACAGTGGTGGCATTACTATGTGGAGGCACAGTGGGGGCATTATTATGTGGGGGCACAGTGGTGGCATTACTATGTGGAGGCACAGTGGTGGCATTATTATGTGGAGGCACAGTGGTGGCATTATTATGTGGAGACACAGTGGTGGCATTACTATGTGGGGGCACAGTGGTGGCATTATTATGTGGAGGCACAGTGGTGGCATTATTATGTGGAGGCACAGTGGTGGCATTATTATGTGGAGGCACAGTGGTGGCATTATTATGTGGGGGCACAGTGGTGGCATTACTATGTGGGGGCACAGTGGTGGCATTACTATGTGGGGGCACAGTGGTGGCATTATTATGTGGAGGCACAGTGGTGGCATTATTATGTGGAGGCACAGTGGTGGCATTATTATGTGGGGGCACAGTGGGGGCACAGTGGTGGCATTATTATGTGGAGGCACAGTGGTGGCATTATTATGTGGAGGCACAGTGGTGGCATTATTATGTGGAGGCACAGTGGTGGCATTACTATGTGGGGGTACAGTGGTGGCATTATTATGTGGGGGCACAGTGGTGGCATTATTATGTGGGGGCACAGTGGTGGCATTATCATGTGGGGGCACAGTGGTGGCATTATCATGTGGGGGGGCACAGTGGTGGCATTATTATGTGGAGGCACAGTGGTGGCATTATTATCATGTGGAGGCACAGTGGTGGCATTATTATGTGGGGGGCACAGTGGTGGCATTACTATGTGGGGGGCACAGTGGTGGCATTACTATGTGGGGGCACAGTGGTGGCATTACTATGTGGGGGGCACAGTGGTGGCATTACTATGTGGGGGGGCACAGTGGTGGCATTACTATGTGGGGGGGCAGAGTGGTGGCATTACTATGTGGGGGGCACAGTGGTGGCATTACTATGTGGGGGCACAGTGGTGGCATTACTATGTGGGGGGGCACAGTGGTGGCATTACTATGTGGGGGGGCACAGTGGTGGCATTACTATGTGGGGGGGCACAGTGGTGGCATTACTATGTGGGGGCACAGTGGTGGCATTATTATGTGGAGGCACAGTGGTGGCATTACTATGTGGGGGGCACAGTGGTGGCATTACTATGTGGGGGCACAGTGGTGGCATTACTATGTGGGGGCACAGTGGTGGCATTACTATGTGGGGGGGCACAGTGGTGGCATTACTATGTGGGGGGGCACAGTGGTGGCATTACTATGTGGGGGGGCACAGTGGTGGCATTACTATGTGGGGGCACAGTGGTGGCATTACTATGTGGGGGGCACAGTGGTGGCATTACTATGTGGGGGGGCACAGTGGTGGCATTACTATGTGGGGGCACAGTGGTGGCATTACTATGTGGGGGCACAGTGGTGGCATTACTATGAGGGGGGGCACAGTGGTGGCATTACTATGTGGGGGGGCACAGTGGTGGCATTACTATGTGGGGGGGCACAGTGGTGGCATTACTATGTGGGGGCACAGTTGTGGCATTACTATGTGGGGGCACAGTGGTGGCATTACTATGTGGGGGTACAGTGGTGGCATTACTATGTGTGGCAGTAAGAGGAGTCGGTTTTTGTGCACACAGCAGGTGCAGTAATAGGGACACGCGGCAGCAGCGGCTCAGTATTGGGGTGACGGCAGGATGAGAAGTTTGTGCAGGTTGGGATTAGATGGGGTTCGGTGCAGGAAGTGTGAGGAGTGAAATGTGTCTTTGTTGTAATTTCTGTAGATGAGTTGTGGCTGGAAGAAGTTGTCATGTCGGTCTGGGCCAGATGGAAAACACAGAAAAGGTGAACAACTCCATCCGAAACAACGTCAGCTGTAAGTCACCATCTATAACTGCACTGGGATCTCTTGTATGTGCTGCAGGGCCGATATCTACCACTATGTAGTCACCATATAGCGGTAATATCAGTGTCATCTGCCGAGGTTCCACTATACCCACGATTAGTCTGCGCCACCGTAGTCATCATGGTTACCTGGTAAGGGGCCCACTCAGATGTTTTGCCCCCCCCTGAGCTGAAACCCTAGCTACGCCACTTAAGGCCGAAGCATTGTTAGGCAAATTATATTAGCTTTTATAGAACATCTTGGTCTATAACAGGGGTGGGGAACCTCCGGCCCGCGGGCCGTATACGGAAACGACCTTTTATGCGGCCGCCAGGCACATTCCCAGGGACCGCTGTGCTCTGGCAGCAGCCGTGCTTTTCCCGGCTGCCGGCCCTTTAAATCTCACTGCCTGATGCCTTGAGGGTAGATGCTAGAATGTACGGGCTCTATCCAGATCCTGACTTCCAGGACCTGACTGCAGCCCATACATTCCAGGCTTAACTCCGGCCTGTGCTAGTGTGCACTGATGGGCGGGGTAAGCAGCACGCTGCGATATGTCACAGAAGAGCTGCAGCAGACTTACCAGCCTCCCGGACCTGCTGTGTGTGTGACTCCTCCTCCCCCTCACTGTGAGTACGCAACCCATCGCTCCCCCTCCCCCCCCCCGCTAAGTGCTGTGTGTACCCCTCAATGCTGTGTACCCCTAATGCTGTGTACCCCCCAGTACTGTGTACCCCCTCGTGCTGTGTGTACCTCCCAGTGCTGTGTATCCCCTAATGCTGTGTGTATCCCCTAATGCTGTGTGTATCCCCTAATGCTGTGTACTGTACCCCCCAGTGTTGTGTACCCCCCCAGTGCTGTGTGTACCCCCTAATGCTGTGTGTACCCCCTAATGTTGAGTACACCCCTAGTACAGTGTGTACCCCCTAGTACTGTGTGTGCTCCACTAGTGCTGTCTGTACCCCTTGGGTGATGTCTATGCCCCCCCAGTGCTGTCCGCACCACCTAATGCTGTCCATGCTGCCACCAGTGCTGTCCATGCCACGGTCAGTGCTGTCTGTGCCCCCTTATGCTGTCCGTGCTCCCCAGTGCTGTGTGCCACCCCTCAGTACTATGTACCCCCCAGTGCTCTGAACTTGCTATTGCTGTCTGTGCCCTCCTGTTGATGTCTATGCTTTTCCAGACTTCTCTGTGTCTCCCTAGTGATGCCACCTAGTGTAGTCCGTGCTGCCTCCTAGTGCAGTCCGTGCTGCCTCCTAGTGCAGTCCGTGCTGCCTCCTAGTGCAGTGCGTGCTGCCTCCTAGTGCAGTGCGTGCTGCCTCCTAGTGCAGTGCGTGCTGCCTCCTAGTACAGTCCGTGCTGCCTCCTAGTGCAGTCCGTGCTGCCTCCTAGTGCAGTCCGTGCTGCCTGCTAGTGCAGTCCGTGCTGCCTCCTAGTGCAGTCCGTGCTGCCACCTAGTGCAGTCCGTGCTGCCACCTAGTGCAGTCCGTGCTGCCACCTAGCGCAGTCTGTACTGCCACCTAGCGCAGTCCGTGCTGCCACCTGGCGCAGTCCGTGCTGCCACCTGGCGCAGTCCGTGCTGCCACCTGGCGCAGTCCGTGCTGCCTCCTAGCGCAGTCCATGCTGCCACCTAGCGCATTCCGTGCTGCCACCTAGCGCATTCCGTGCTGCCACCTAGCGCATTCCGTGCTGCCACCTAGTGCAGTCCGTGCTGCCTCCTAGTGCAGTGCGTGCTGCCTCCTAGTGCAGTGCGTGCTGCCTCCTAGTACAGTCCGTGCTGCCTCCTAGTGCAGTCCGTGCTGCCTCCTAGTGCAGTCCGTGCTGCCTCCTAGTGCAGTCCGTGCTGCCACCTAGCGCAGTCCGTGCTGCCACCTAGCGCAGTCCGTGCTGCCACCTAGCGCAGTCTGTACTGCCACCTAGCGCAGTCCGTGCTGCCACCTGGCGCAGTCCGTGCTGCCTCCTAGCGCAGTCCGTGCTGCCTCCTAGCGCAGTCCATGCTGCCACCTAGCGCATTCCGTGCTGCCACCTAGCGCATTCCGTGCTGCCACCTAGCGCATTCCGTGCTGCCACCTAGCGCATTCCGTGCTGCCACCTAGCGCAGTCCGTGCTGCCACCTAGCGCAGTCCGTGTTGCCACCTAGCGCAGTCCGTGCTGCCACCTAGCGCAGTCCGTGCTGCCACCTAGTGCAGTCCGTGCTGCCACCTAGTGCTGTCTGTGCCACAGCCAAGGCTGTCCATGCCCCCCTACTGATATATATGCCCCAGCCCCTCCTGTGATGTGTACTCCCAGTGTCTCCTGTAATTTATGCACCCCAGCCCCTCCTGTGATCTATATGCCCCAGCATCTCCAGACCGAGACAAACCTAGAAAAGCAGCTGTGAGAAACAAGATGATCAATATCACCGAACATCACAGTCACACCAAACAGAAGCAGCTCCTGTCTCCACAGTAGGGGTGAGTTAATTAATCGTTTGGCCAAATATAGCTGGGTTATTTTTCAAGTTGATAATGTTGTGCGGCCCCCAAAGGTTAGTAGGAAATTCCAAATGGCCCCCTGGCAGTAAAAAGGTTCACTACCCCTGGTCTATAAGGTTGTACAATACAAGAATACTGGTCTGCACTTACTAGGTGTGCGCGAAGGTCCTCTGTGTTCTTCCACGTCATGCAGTGACTATCGGGTTCTGCCATGTACAAGAGGACTCCTGGCAAGTGTCACAACACACCTGAGGCTGACCCCTGCACTCCCTAATGTCCCTAGATGGGTCCTTCCACCCGTACACCAATCAACTGCCTAGGCCCTCACTAGCCCTGACCTTCACTCTGACTAGTGCAGGCCAGCAAGATGCTAGTGTTGCTACTGACATAAGACAACACCAGGCAAGAAAGACAAACAGGGGAGAAAAATACCAGAAATACCGTATTTTTCAGATTATAAGACGCACTTTTCCTCCCAAAAATTTTGGAAAAAAATGAGGGGTGCGCCTTAAAATCCGAATATAGCTTACCAGGGGGGGCTATCTGTGCGGCGACTGGGTACGTTTGAGCGGCCGGGTGCGTGTGGCTGCGTGCGGGCAGCCGACTGCATGTCGGTGCCGGCTGCCTCTCTGTTCTGGAGACTGTCTGCCTCTCTGAGCATGCGGGCGGGTAGCTGTGCAGACTGCGGTGGCTGTGCGACAGCTGTCCCAGTGTGTCCGCGGTCCCAGTTTCAAATGATGGCGCCGGAAGTCAATGCGCAGATGGAGCTTTTGGGTGAGAGCTCCATCTGCGCACGCACCGCTCCGGGAGTCAGTAGGCTGCCCGCCACTGACCTGCCACTCCTGCCACTACTGACCAACACTGCTGTCGCCACTCACAGCCACTGCCACCACGGACCCGCCGCGGCTGCCAGAACAATCTCTGCCTCCTGTGAACATCACATGACTTCACCATCACTGCTGCCCCCTCCGGTAAGACAACACCGGAGTATAAGACGGACCCCATTTTTATTTTTTTTTACCTTTTTTAATCTCTAAATTTGGGGTACGTCTTATAATATGGTGTGTCTCATAAAACGAAAAATACGGTAAAACTCCGTCAGGAACTTCTCAGCTGCAAATGAAGTGACACTTCAGTGTTCTCCAAAACCTGGTTCATTATAAGTAGACAGCATACGTATCCGCTATAGCCAACATAGGGAGGAGTGAGGAGTGGATATTTATAGCAGGAAGAAGGAGCTGTAGCTGAGGTTACAACTACCTGTTTGATCACTGCAGGATAGAAACTGAACCTTAATCCCTTCAGTAATTGAAATGAAGTGAAACCTCAGCTTCCTCCACAGACTGGCTCCTTCCAAGTGGACAGCATAGGTATGAGCTATAGCCGACATAGGGAGGAGTGAGTAGCGTATATTTATAGCAGAAGGGAGTGACTGCAGCTGAGGTTACAACTACCTGTTAGATCACTGCAGGATAGAAACTGAACCTTAACCCCTTCAGAAATTAAGTGAAACCTCAGGTTCCTCCAGAGACTGGCTCCTTCCAAGTGGACAGCATAGGTATGAGCTATAAACAACAGAGAGGAGTGAGAAGTGGATATTTATAGGAGATGGTAGTGGCTGCAACTGAGGATACAACTACCTGTTACGTCACTGCAGGATAGAAATTGAACCCTAACTCCTTCAGTACTGGAAATTAAGTGAAACCTTGGCTACCGCCAGAGACTGGCTCCTTCCAAGTGGACAGCATAGGTATGAGCTATAGCCGACATAGAGAGCAGTGAGTAGCGTATATTTATAGCAGAAGGAAGTGACTGCAGCTAAGGTTACAACTACCTGTTACATCACTGCAGGATAGAAACTGAACCTTAACTCCTTCCGTACTGGAAATTAAGTGAAATCTTGGCTTCCTCCAGAGACTGGCTCCTTCCAAGTGGACAGCATAGGTATGAGCTATAGACAACATAGGAAGGAGTGAGGAGTGGATATTTATAGCAGAAGGGAGTGGCTACAGCTGAGGTGACAACTACCTGTTAGATCACTGCAGGATAGAAACTGAACCTTAACCCCTTCAGAAATTAAGTGAAACCTCAGGTTCCTCCAGAGACTGGCTCCTTCCAAGTGGACAGCATAGGTATGAGCTATAAACAACAGAGAGGAGTGAGAAGTGGATATTTATAGGAGATGGTAGTGGCTGCAACTGAGGATACAACTACCTGTTACGTCACTGCAGGATAGAAACTGAACCTTAACCCCTTCAGTAATGGAAATGAAATGAAACCTCAGCTTCCTCCAGAGACTGGCCCCTTCCAAGTGGACAGCATAGGTATAAGCTATAGACAACATAGAGAGGAGTGAAGAGTGGGTATTTATAGCAGGAAGAAGTAGCTGCAGCTGAGGTGACAACTACCTGTTAGATCACTGCAGGATAGAAATGCACCTTAACTCCTTCAGTAATCGAAATTAAGTTAAACGTCAGCTTCCTCCAGAGTCTGGCTCCTTCCAAGTGGACAGGGTGGAGTGAGGAGTGGATATTTATAGGAGATGAGAATGGCTACAACTGAAGTTGCAACTACCTATTACATCACTGCAGGATAGAAATTGAACCTTAACTCCCTCAGTACTGGAAATTAAGTGAAACCTTGGCTACCGCCAGAGACTAACTCCTTCCAAGTGGACAGCATAGGTATGAGCTATAGCCGACATATGGAGGAGTGAGGAGTGGATATTTATAGTAGAAGGGAGTGGCTGCAGCTAAGGTTACAACTACCGGTTTATGTCACTGTAGGATAGAAAGGAACCTTAACCCCTTTAGTACTGGATAAAATTAGATAAACACATACAAATCTAAACAAAAAAAGTCAATGATGAATCAGGGCCTAAATTTATTAGCCAACATGAGTCGCTGCCAAAATCTTTGCAAATGTTCATACTATCCCATCGTTTTTTTCATATCCTTAAATTGTAATTCTCTGTTAAAAAAAAACAACAAATAAAATTAGGAGGAAAAATAAAATATATGCAAAACTCTAAAGAGTGGTGTAATTAAAAGAAATAAAAAAACACAAAAGTTGCCTAATGTTCCCTATTTGTCCGCTTTTTAAAAGATTACTAATGAATGAACCTGGTAACAGGACCCCCTAAATAAGGGTCGAGCAAATTCCAGGCAAATGCAGAAATAAAAAGTTCATTATTTCCTTAATGAAGTGCCCTAATTGCGCTTGTTCCAAAACAAAATCCAAAACACTATCTTCACAAGCCAACAGTTTAATGGCATGGCTGACCTCTCCTTTCACGATGCACTGACCCCGGCGCGGTGCATCCTCAGCTCTACTGATGAGCCTTTGAAAATATGAAACGTGTAAGCAAGGATGAAAACACTAATAGAAGAGTATTTTACTTCTCCGAGATCAGAGGTGAAGCCGGAGATGAACATTTACTCTCGCTCACATGTATTATCACATCAAAGGCAGACTGGTTATTTGCCTGGAAAATGTTTGCCAACGGGAAACTACAATACAATAAAAGTAGAAATCAGCAAAAGTATTTTTTACAATTGATATAACATGCAAGTACCATCGGAATACTAGACGGGACTATGGTCCAGGATGTATCACTGAGAACCCTCATGCTGTGGTAGAGATGAGCGATCCTGACCGGCAAAGATTGGAAAATGGTAAAACCGTACGATATTTGGCCGGATTGGATCGGGATTGGACATTCAAACATTTACCGCAAAAGTTGGCGACCTTGCTTGGATTGGTAAGGCCTAAGAAAACACGGCATGAAAATCGGAGTGAGTGGAATGCGATAAAACATCGCATTCCACTCGAACCAATATTAGCCTATGTGCCAGCACCCATGAGCGATTATTTTCTCAGCCCTAATCGGACCAAGAAAACAATCGCAGCATGCTGCGAGTGTAATGCGATGCTTGTATCTCTCGCACCCATTCAAGTCTATGGGGCGAGAGAAAAATCGCACTGCACTCGCAGTACACCGGTGTACTGCGAGTGCAGGGCGAGAATGGCAATAGCCGGCAACGAGGAGAAAGGGAGATAAATCCCTCCCTCACCTCATCAGCACCAGCCCGCCCTTCCTCAGAGCCGGCCCGCCCCTCCTCAGAGCCGGCTCACCCCCCGCAGCTGTGGTCCAATTGAATGATCGGACCTCAGTCGCAGTGGCACTCACATGACACTCGGCTCCCGCTAAGCTGCCAGCTTGAGCCGAGTGTTATGTAAGGATCGCAGTAGTGTACCCTGTGGGCCTTAAATGTTCGAATGGCAAAAAGCATCCTCTCCCTGCCCACCATAGCCAAGTATTGGCATGGCTGTGATTGGCCACTGTAAAAAAAAGGAAGCAAAAGGGTTAAGCCGTACATACCTATCGAGTCTCCCCACGGCTGCAGGGCTAATTCCAGGACCGCTAATTATCCCTCATGTATATTCACTCATTTCTTCAACAACCAGCATCTCTGATTGGCTGCAGTCAGACCATGCCCCCGCCCTCTCTGCCAGCATTATACTGCTGGTGTAAAATAAATAAATTGTAAAAATGTCATGCGGTCATATATTGATACCAGCACAGATAAAGCCGACAGCTACAGGCTGCAGCCCCCAGGCTTGTACTTATCTTCGCCGTGCATCAAAATAAGAGGAACCACGTGCGGCTTTTTGTCTATTATTGTTTAAATTATTATTAAAAAAAACAGAATGCAGTCCCCTCCATTTTGATACCCAGCCAAGACAGTTGGTGGCTTGTATTCTCAGGCTCGGGAGTCCCATAGTTATTGGGAGCCCCCCCAGCCTAAAAATAGCAAACTGCAACCACCCAGGATTGCTGCATCTATTAGATCTAACTATCCCTGAACTTTACCCAGTTCTTCTCGATTGTCCTGGTGCAGTGGCAATCGGGGTAATAAGAGGTTAATGACAGCTCACAGCTGCCACTAAGCCCTAGATTAGTAATGGGAGGCATCTATGAGATCTACCATTATTAATCTGTAAGTGAAAAGAAATAAATACAAACACCAAAATAATCCTTTATTTTAAAAAATATATATATATATAAAAAAACATGTTTCACCACTTTATTAACCCCAAAAAGACCAAGGTCTGACATAATCCACACAAGATCCCATGTCAATTCCACCTCTGCTACATCTGAACTAACAGCGTGAGGCCATAGAACATGGCCACATGCTGTAACGTCAGCAGAGAATGAGCCGCAGCGATCAGTGGTGACGTCACTCAAGTTAGTTGCAGTCACAGCTGGAGGTTCCCACAGCCTTACACTTGTGAACGCAGGTAACCTGACCTTAGTTGACCTCATGGAACCTTCTGAGGTGATGTCACTGAGTTTATTGAGGTCCCCTTAGGTCAGGTTACCAGGTCATTGACCTATTAATACCGCAATTGCCACTGCACCAGAGCAATCGACAAGAGCCAGGTAAAGTTCTGGAATTGTCACATCTAATGGATCCGGCAATCCTGGACAGCTACAGTCTGCTATTTTTAAGCTGGGGGTCCCCAGTAACCATGGGTCTCCCCAGCCTGAGAATGCAAGCCCCCAACTGTAGGCCTTTATCTTAGCTGTGTATCAAAATTGGGGGGATTCCCGCACAGCATTTTTTTAAATTTTTTTATTTGTTTTATTTTTTTTTTCTTAAAAGCCACATGTGGTTCCTCTTATTTTGATAGACAGGCACGATAAGCGCACGGCTGGGGTCTGCAGCCTGTGGCTGTGCTTTATTTGTGCTGGTATCAATAACAACAAATCTGCATAAAGGCATGTGTAGACCTATAAAGGCAAATTTTATTCCTTAAAAAATGTATCAATATGGCAGCTAATAAAAAGAAAGTGTGTTGAGGTTGTCAGGGCTTGACTGAGATGTTAGCACTATGCCTGTCACGCACCTGACTAACAGGGTTTAACAAAATACCCCAAACCCCCCAGTAGGTGTACCCTACACACAGGGTACACAGAGGTCACGATACAATAGAGGTTCCCGGCGCTAGGGAGAACAGAGCGGTGTCACCACCTGCACTCACCTGCAGCTTAACTCTGTACTCTCTGATGTCCCTATGCGGGTTCTTTCAACCCGTCGTAGACCAAGTTCCTAAGCGCTTGCTTGCCCTAAACTCTCCCTGGCTAGTGAGCAGGCCAATGAGATTGCTAGTCTTGCCACTACAATACAGAAACACAAGGGTAGGAAAACAGACAGGGGAAATAGACATGAAAAGGGAAAACATTCCAGGAAACTTCAGTGCAGCTGAGACCACTTCTGGACACAACACGAAAACCTTCTTCCAGAGCAGGCTCTTTCCAAAGTGGACCACATAGAAATGAAGAAACAGTTTCTATCTCAGGCATCAGCTGCTCAGGCACATGATCTTAAATAGTGAAGGGAAGTGAGCTCAAAGAGCTGCACCTGAGACTGATAACTACAGCCTGCAGCCAGGCAGGGAAAGGGAAGCGTGCTTAACCCTTACTGCACCACTAGCGAGAAGATGTTATTCTAGTAATAGGAGTGAATCTGGCAGCAGCGAAGCACTGTGACCTTCTTATACTGGTCTTTCCCCAGGCGGGACACACTCATGACAATGCATAGCTGGAAGATGTAGGCTACGAACCCCCCAAAAAATACCATGGACCAAAAGTATGACATGCAATGAGATATGATGTAGCAAAGGTTATCTTGACTACCCACTCAACATCTTAATATGAAAATTTCAGTTAAAATAACTTAACATTTCACAATCCACTAAATGATGTCAAGTTAGGTGTCAAATGAGACCTTTGGTATCTGAGTCAAGTTAACCTTTGGGATCCCTGGCAGATCATAATGATCCCAGTAAACTTCATGGAGTTTTGAAGACCCTTCTTGGGTCCATCAAGAGCCAAATTATCAAGTAAATTTCAAAACCAGATTAAAATGATCTGATTATCAGGATTTTAAGAACTTCCTAAAGAAACCAAGCAAAGAACGAAGAGGAAATGAAAGCTGCTTGGACAAGATTGACATGATACAAGGCAACATTTCAATCCACCAAGAGACCTATGAGCAATGATCTGGTCAGCTCGCAAGAATGAGACTTTCTCTTTAAAGTAACCCTTACTGCCTTACGGGAAGACTTTTACCGCTGCTCATGTACAGTATTATTATTTTTTATACCTTAACATTATCTTAATAGACTGTAAAACATAAACTTATCAAAAACTGATTTTTCTTCCATACGTTGCGCACTCACATCAGTCTCCGAGTGCCCCCAAGAGGTCACATTTAAGAATGATCATTTTCATTTTTCTTACGTACCGTGATGATGGAAACTTCCTAAAATCTTCAGAATCTTCCATATTTCTGCATAAATTTGACCTAAAGCTATAGTATGTCAGATTTTTTAGATATGGATCCACAACCACAGAATTTTTGATGACTTCATCCTCTTTGTGATATCTTGATGTATTCATGTCTGACTTCTTTAGTATTGGGCACTGACCTATATTTATTTGCTTTATCATATAAGTGCTTTTTACATCTCTGCTCTTTTTACTTGACTTAAAGGGATTGTCCAAGATTGGGATGAAACTCTGCAGTTAAGGCCCCGTTACACGCAATGACGTATCTAACGATATATCGCCGGGGTCACGGATTCCGTGACGCACATCTGGCATCGTTAGTGAAGTAGTTGCATGTGACACCAACAAGCGGCCATTAACGATGGAAAATACTCACCAAATCGTCCATCGTTGACACATCGTTCATTTTCAAAAAATCGTTGATTGTTGAGGATGTAGGTTGTTCGTTGTTCCTGAGGCAGCACACATCGCTACGTGTGACACCCTGGGAACGACGAACAAAAGCTTACCTGCGGCCGCCGGCAATGAGGAAGGAAGGAGGTGGGCGGGATGTTACGGCGGTCATCTCCGCCCCTCCGCTTCTATTGGGTGGCCACTTAGTGACGTCGCTGTGACGCGGCACAAACCGCCCCCTTAGAAAGGAGGCGGTTCGCCGGCCACAGCGACATCGCTAGGCAGGTAAGTCCGTGTGATGGCTCCTAACGATATTGTGCTCCACGGGCATCGATTTGCCTGTGACGCACAAACAACAAGGGCGGGTACGCACGCTAGCGATATCGCTGCGTGTGACGGGGCCTTTATTCTATGTGACTGCAGACTTCTGAATTCTGATAGTGTGCAGAAGGCTCACTTTGAGAATTGTCTGGTGTTGCCCATGAGAGTTGGTAATCACGTGACCACAAGTATGCAATTTTGATACTTCTACAAGTATCCCGCCTGCCCTCTGTCGTTGCACTTCCGCTGAGACTACAAATAAGCAAATCACATATAAACTATATAGAAAGGACTTTAGAGTCTATGGACACTTTAGATATGGACATTATTTTTGAAGGCTTACGTTAATAGAATTGACCGAACTTGCAATCTTCATTCCTCTATTGAGTTTTAAACTCCCTGATATGCAAGTGAGCAGCCTGATAAAATTAAAGGTATGGCCATAGTGGCGCTGTTATGGGTAGGGTCTTCATCTCTGCCTGGCCACTCCACTGCCTCTGGTGTCTATCTTTTTCTTGTATTAAAGTTTGTGCCGGATCACCTTCCTCACCGTGATTGGCGCTTGCACCAATTGACCGCCCGGTGAGCTTCAGAAGAATGACACTGGTGGAGGCGCTTTCACAGATTGACCTCCCTGTAGGCTTCTGAAGAATTGTACTGGTGGAGCTGCATTCACAGATTGACCTCCAGGTGGGCTTCAGAAGAATACATAGGTAAGGATGGTTGACCTTAGGGAGATCAACATCCAGCACCGCAGAGCACCATCACGTGTTTCTCAACGCAGTGATTCTAGAGCAATGCCCCCTGGGAAATATGCAAAATGAGGAAGCCGTAGAGACACCATCACATGTTTCTCAATACTGGCAGGTAACTAGCCAGGTCTTTCACCGGGAAGGAACAACCA
This sequence comes from Anomaloglossus baeobatrachus, assembly GCF_048569485.1. Lineage (NCBI taxonomy): Eukaryota > Metazoa > Chordata > Amphibia > Anura > Aromobatidae > Anomaloglossus > Anomaloglossus baeobatrachus. The sequence continues at coordinate 176,398,109 of NC_134362.1, read as the reverse complement.
CTGGAAGGGCAGTCTCCAGTCAAGGAAACCACCTATGCCAAAACATGGTATCCATCCACAGACAGCTGTTTCGGGGTATTTGCCCCTCATCAGTGTGGAGTAGGAAACTGGCTAGTGGAAGCAATGCTAGTAGAAGACTACATAGGTAAGGATGGTTGACCTTAGGGAGATCAACATTCTGCACCGCGGAGCACCATCACATGTTTCTCAACGCAGTGATTCTAGAGCAAAGCCCCGAAACAGCTGTCTGTGGATGGATACCATGTTTTGGCATAGGTGGTTTCCTTGACTGGAGACTGCCCTTCCCATGGTTGTTCCTTCCCGGTGAAAGACCTGGCTAGTTGCCTGCCAGCGTTGAGAAACATGTGATGGTGTCTCCGCAGCTTTCTTGTTTTGGCTTCAGAAGAATGGCACTGGTGGAGGCGCATTCACAGACTGACCTCCCGGTGGGCTTCAGAAGAATGGCACTGGTGGAGATGTATTCACAGATTGACCTCCAGGTGGGCTTCAGAAGAATGGCACTGGTGGAGATGTATTCACAGATTGACCTCCAGGTGGGCTTCAGAAGAATGGCACTGGTGGAGATGTATTCACAGATTGACCTCCAGGTGGGCTTCAGAAGAATGGCACTGGTGGAGGTGCATTCGCAGATTGAACCTCAAGTGGACATCAGAAGAATGCCACTGTTGGAAGGGCATGCACAGATTGACCTCCCGGTGGGCTTCAGAAGAATCGCATTGGTGGAGGCACATGCGCAGATTGACTTCCCTGTGGGCTTCAGAAGAATGACACTGGTGGAGGCACAGGAACAGATTGACTTCCTAGTGGGCTTCAGAAAACTTGCAGGGATGGAGAGAGCATCATAAAATTGTCGCCGGTGGAGTCAAACGCCCAGATTGACCTCCCGGTGGGCTTCAGAAAAATGGCACCAGTGGCAGCACATGTGCAGCTTTAGGTCTCAAGTCAATGATAAGCTGATATCTCAATTTGTGCACATGCCACCACGAATTTGATTTTGCTGAAAACTACTGGGAGGTCAAACTACACACATGCCTACACCAGCGCAATGTTATGGAAGCCAACCGCGAGATCAATCTACACAAGCGCTGCCCACAGTTAGGTGAACACAAGCACAAACATTAAAACACGAGGAAGATACAGACACCAGAAACAGGTGAAGATGCCTGTTAGTACATTAAAACGATGCAAATTATTATTAATTTATGCTTAAGGTTGTAGTCTATTGCAATCCTGTTGTTAGTTATAGGATAATAGACAAGGGTGCAGGGAAGAGTTAAAGTAAGTTAGCCCTGTAGCTGGGAGGAGACTTGAGAGAATGAAGAGGTGTTATTAGGGGGTTTAGTTCATCATTCAGAGTGTTCAGTGTAGTGTCCACAAGGAAGGTGTGGCAGACTAGAAGGCACAGTGTGTGGAGGAAAACGAAACAGGGGGAGCATGAAAGTAACTGGATTGTAAAAGTTAATAGAAGCAAAATGTGGTCTCTCTGCATTCCTTAGACAAACATGAAGTACTGCTGGCACTCCCGTGCCTGAGTCTACTGCAGAGACAGTCTATACCAGACTCAGGCACAGGAGTGCCAGAAGTACTTAATTTTTGTAGACTGGACCAAGAAGTGTTGATAAAAGTAGACTGGGCTTTCTAGGCCGGGGCACACGTTCTGCACAAAAAAGGAAGGATGTCTGGCAGTAAGATGGTCTTATATCAACAATGCCATGTATCATGTTTCCCCCAAAATAAGACAGGGTGTTGTTATTTTTTTACTCTGCAAAATGAGTTAGGGCTTATTTTCGGAATAAAGCTTATTTTCAGGATAAGAAAGCACATGGCTACTCCCTATGCACTGCTGAGTTTACCCCCTGTGTTCTGCTAAGTTTACCCCCCAAAAAAGGCAGACACCCTCCCAGGAGAATTGCACTTACCATACCCCGGACATGAAGAGTTGGCAAATGAATAGGCTTCTCTCACTTACAGTCAGGATCCCCTGTGTTCCACAGTTGTCACTCACCATGCTGGCCAGAAGTAATATCTCTCACGTAGAGTTAGTGAGAGCGAAGTGATACTGCGATCCGATGTGTCTGAGTGGAATGGTGAGGGACTTGACAGTGATGTTGATCACCGTGTGAAAGCCCATCCACCATGGCATGTGTCAGCTGTAGTTATTCAGAGTCTGGTGAGTGCAATTTTTGGGGAAACTGTCTTCACTCTTTTGGAGCTGTCTTCTCTCTTTTGAGGGTATCTTCTCTCTTTTGGATCTGTCTTCTCTCTTTTGGATCTGTCTTCTCTCTTGTGGGTCTGTCTTCTCTCTTTTGGTGCTTTCCTTTCTTTTGGGTCTGTCTGCTCTCTTTTGGCTCTGTTTTCTCTTTTGGGTTTGTCTTCTCTCTTTTGGGACCGTTTTTTCTCTTTTCGGGCTATCTTCTCTCTTTTGTGGCTGTCTCCTCTCTTTTCAGGCCATCTTCTTTACTTTGGGGCTGTCTTCTCTCTTTTAGCTCTGTCTTGTCTCTCCTAGGTCTGTCTTCTCTCTGCTGGGGCTGTCTTCTCTCTTTTGGGGCTGTCTTCTCTCTCTTGGGACTGTCTTCTTTCTTTTGGGGCTGTCTTTCTTTTAGGGCTGTCTTCTCAATTTTGGGGCTGTCTTTCTTTTAGGGCTGTCTTCTCAATTTTGGGTCTGTCTTCTCTCTTTTGGGTCTGTCTTCTCTCTTTTGGGGCTGTCCTCTCTTTTCTGACTGTTTCCTCTCTTTTGGGGCTGTCCTCTCTTTTGAGGCTGTCTTCTCTCTTTTGGGGCTGTCTCCTCTCTTTTCGGGCTATCCTCTCTCCTTTGTGCTTGTCTCCTCTCTGTTGGGGCCGTCTTCTCTCTTTTGGCTTTGTCTTCTCTCTTTTGAGGCTGTCTTCTTTCTTTTAGGACTGTCTTCCCTCTTTTGGGTCTGTCTTCTCTCTTTTGGGTCTGTCTTCTCTCCTTTGGGTCTGTCTTCTCTCCTTTGGGTCTGTCTTCTCTCTTTTGGGTCTGTCTTCTCTCTTTTGGGTCTGTCTTCTCTCTTTTGGGTCTGTCTTCTCTCTTTTGGGTCTGTCTTTTCTCTTTTGGGTCTGTCTTCTCTCTTTTGGGTCTGTCTTCTCTCTTTTGGGTCTGTCTTCTGTCTTCTCTCTTTTTGGGCTGTCTTCTCTCTTTTGGGTCTTCTCTTCTTTGGGGCTGGCTTCTCTCTTTTGGATGTCTTCTCTCTTTTGGGGTTATCTTCTCTCTTTTCGGGCTGTCTTCTCTCTTTTGGATCCATCCCCTCTCTTTTGGATCCGTCTCCTCTCTTTTGGATCCGTCTCCTCTCTTTTGGATCCGTCTCCTCTCTTTTGGATCCGTCTCCTCTCTTTTGGATCCGTCTCCTCTCTTTTGGATCAGTCTCCTCTCTTTTGGATCTGTCTCTTCTCTTTTGGGTCTGTTTTCTCTCATTTCGAGCCATCTTCTCTCTTTTGGGGCAGCCTTCTCTCTTTTGGGACTATCTTCTCTCTTTTGGCTATGTCTTCTCTCTTTTGGATCCGCCTTCTCTCTTTTGGATCCGCCTTCTCTCTTTTGGGGCAGCCTTCTCTCTTTTCAAGCCATCTTCTCTCTTTTGGGGCAGTCTTCTCTCTTTTGGGACTATTTGCTTTATTTATTAAAGTGTTCTGCAGTATTCTTAACCTTTTTTAGCTGCCCGGACACTTCATTATTGAACCTCAACTAGGGCTTATTTTCGGAATAGGTCTTATTTTACATCTCTTTTGGTTGCACCATTTTTATTTTTGCCCAAAAATTTGGACATTTTTGGGCAAAAATAAAAATGGATATACATTTACTGATCTCTCCTGTATACGAATTCTAAAGAATATTATTAAATTACATGCATTATTAACCCTTCAGTTACCACAATGCTTTAAGGATCGATGAGCAGGGGGGCAAGAAATGAGGTTAATTCCTCCGCCGGCTCCTTAGGAGGCGGATTATAGACCGTGTAAGAACTCCACACTTCAGGAAATGTGGCTTATCGCCACCCTCATTGTCCAGTCAAAGATTTTACCGATGATTAATAACAATGCGCCAGAGATTTTTTTTTTTCCGCTTCTAAAGAAAAGCTAATACATTTTGTTAGAGAGACGGAGAATAAAAAAGACGAGAAGGGAGAAAAAAAAAGGACACAACGGCAGCGCCTGCAATTTATGGATTTTCTGGCTTAAAAGCTTATATTTATATCTGTCGCTTTGGCACCTAACGACAAGTAAATCCCTTTCTTTGCGGCTCCGTTCGCTTCCACAAAGAGGTAAAAGCTTGGAGTCACACCAGTTCACAGTATGAGTTTATTACTTTGTATTTCATTCCTTGAAATAGTAACTCTTAGCCTTCGTTGGATGAATACCCGGCTCCAAAAAAAAAAAAAAATGCTTCCATTGTGCATTTTGCATATTGAAACGCATTATATGCAAATCACCTGCGGACTTAACCCCTCCATTACTAAGCAATGAAAAAAAAAGAGGGGAAGGGGTTAAAAATCGCAGCAGGATGATGCAGAACATCTTTTCTTTATTTTGTTCGTACTCGAAAAGAAAAAGTCATTTTGCATTATGATAATGGCACATGGCGAAACACTTTTGATGACAATTTCAAAGCGTGTACCATGTCGCCCTCTCCTGGCTTCTTTTAGAACTGCAGCCAAATACAATAAAGGGCTTTGTTATGGGGCGACTCGTGTAATAATTTGTTGTTCACCTCTGAGCCCCCTGCGAAAATTCCTTCTTGCAATTGTGCGCGAACGATCCATTAAACTCATTTTCCCACCGTGGTTTGGTTTCCATTAGCCGTACATTAATGTGTGCTAATGGAGCAGGTTCTGCGCTGCCACTTAAAAGGAGAGCAGGGTAAGGTTTAATACCGAAATTAATTTAGGAGGACGTGTATTGGTATCAGGAACGTGAACTACGATGGCCGACGGGTCAAATTCACAATGGCAGAGACAATATGATACGCTGTATGCGCCAAAGTAACGGGACACAGATCTTAAGCATTGGATTCAGTTTATATTTTATAACATCTGTCCCCTCACCCCAAGTGTATAAGATCAGGCCCCTCGCCCCCCGGTGTATAACATCCGGCCCCTCTCCACCTAGTGTATAACATCCGGCCCCTCGCCCCCCCAGTGTATAACATTCGGCCCCTCACCCCAAGTGTATAAGATCAGGCCCCTCGCCCCCCGGTGTATAACATCCGGCCCCTCTCCACCTAGTGTATAACATCCGGCCCCTCACCTCCAGTGTATAACATTCGGCCCCTCACCCCAGGTGTATAACATCTGGTCCCTCTCCCCCAGTGTATAACATCCAGCCCCTCGCCCCCCGATGTATAACATCCGGCCCCTCGCCCCCCGGTGTATAACATCCGGCCCCTCGCCCCCCGGTGTATAACATCCGGCCCCTCTCCACCTGGTGTATAACATCCGGCCCCTCTCCACCTAGTGTATAACATCCGGCCCCTCGCCCCCCCAGTGTATAACATTCGGCCCCTCACCCCAGGTGTATAACATCTGGTCCCTCGCCCCCAGTGTATAACATCCAGCCCCTCACCCCCAGTGTATAACATCCGGCCCCTCGCCCCCCGGTGTATAACATCCGGCCCCTCGCCCCCCCGGTGTATAACATCCGGCCCCTCGCCCCCCGGTGTATAACATCCGGCCCCTCTACCCCAGTGTATAACATCCGGCCCCTCGCCCCCCGGTGTATAACATCCGGCCCCTCTCCACCCGGTGTATAACATCCGGCCCCTCGCCCCCCCAGTGTATAACATCTGGCCCCTCAGCCCCAATGTGATGCCCTGGACCCCAGGGGTCACAGAATAACATCACATACACACACCCCCCTTCCCCTGGTCAGGAACACCCATCAAACAAAACCCTTATTGCCTCCCTCCCGGGTCTGATGTCCACACCAGGTGGGGCGGAGCCAGGCGGTTGGCCCCACCCACCGAGGAGTTCACAGACCTGAAGGCGGGAAATGTAGTGAGTCAAGTTCAGGAGTAGTGGAGAGATGGAAGTGAGAGGAGCAGTAACTGTGAGTGTCTGGGTTGGAGCCCAGGCACTATCAGCAAGGTCGGCAGACAGTGTTGGCCATCTGCAGGAGTTGGTGGAGGTCTGCGGAACCGTAGGACCGGGGTCGGGCGGTGGCCTGCCGGTACCGAACCGGGGAGCGGATTGAAGCCAAGCACCAAGGCAGGGTACACAGACCCCGACTAGGCTCGGAAGCCGCTGTAACGGTCAAATTCTCTGATTGCAGTCTGGACCTCAGGGGTTCATTCCCAACCAAGTCCCGTCAGAAGGCAACAGCCCAACCCGTCCGGATAAGAGCCACCACCTACGGCCAGAGATCCAAGGGCCAGCGCCTGCAGGCAAAACGGGCTCTCCCGACACGTACAAGCCGGGGAGCGGACCACCCGTGGGAATCCATAGGGGTCAAACACTTACACATAGGTGCAGGGAATGACAGCCGTCATCAACCCGTCCGGGGAGAGTGAAGACACCGCAGCCGACTGCGGGCCCCGTCCATCCAGCCGTTTGGTTTACCAGAGACTCTGTTCTTGTCTACCTGAGTGAGTACACCAGTGCCATCCGGCACTGTGCTGCACCGTAACGCTGCCCCCGCGTCAACGCTGCCTCCCCGCATCGGCACCTGCACCTATCCCCTACTCCTTAATCCCGCAACCGGAGCCCCGGGACCAACAGCACCTACCCACGGAGGGGCCAACACCTCAGCTGCTCTCCGCCAACGCTCCCGGGAACCCCCGTCACCAGCAGCGGTGGTGACCACCATCACCACAACCCCGTGGGTGGCGTCACAACCGACATCCCACCACCAAACCTCCCCCTTTTCACTCGTGGGCGAGGAGGCGCTGCTCGAGTCCCTCGGGTCCGGACCCATGCTCGAGCCACCGAGGAGCAGAAGCACCGGACCCGAGCGCCAGCGGTTCCCAGGCGAGCGGCGTTCCCAACCCCTCCGCCTGCGACATATAACATCCGGCCCCCTCACCCCCAGTGTATAAGATCAGGCCCCTCGCCCCCGGCATATAACATTCGGCCCCTCACCCCAGGTGTATAACATCCAGCCTCTCACCCCCAGTGTATAACATCCGGCCCCTCGCCCCCCTGGTTTATAACATCTGGGCCCTCGCCCCCCCGATGTATAACATGCGGCCCCTCGCCCCCCGGTGTATAACATCCGGCTCCTCACCCCCAGTGTATAACATCCGGCCCATCACCCCCATTGTATAATATCCGGCCCCTCACACCCCCCCCCCCTGGTGTATAACATCCGGCCCTTGCCCCCCGTGTATAACATCCAGCCCCTCGCCCCCGGTGTATAATATCCGCCGGTGCATAACCTTCTCCCACCACCATGCCATCTGCCTTTACTACCATGTGGCAGAGTGGCCGGTGGTGCAGAGCTCACTGATACCAGCGCGGTCCTGTAAAAGCAGCCACCGGGGTAAGAAGTCTGTTTATGACATTTTTTCCCTCCTAAATCTTCCCCATTTCTTGTGAGTAATATTATAGAGAAGTGGAAGGAACCACAGCATCTCAGCCATGAAGTGGAGACCCTGTAATGTTACAGAGCGGGGGGCCGAGTGCTGAGGGCAGGAAAGTCATCATCGCTCTGTTGACCCCATAACTGCAGAGTCCCGACCTCCTCTGCTAACATCAGCACAAACAATGCTCCTGCTGGGAGCTTCATGGCTGAGCAGCTGCAGCCGTACATCACCAAGCACAATGGCGAGCCATTCATCACCAAGCACAATGGCGAGCCATTCATCACCAAGCACAATGCCGAGCCGTACATCACTAAGCACAATGCCGAGCCGTACATCACCAAGCACAATGCCGAGCCGTACATCACCAAGCACAATGCCGAGCCGTACATCACCAAGCACAATGCCGAGCCGTACATCACCAAGCACAATGCCGAGCCGTACATCACCAAGCACAATGCCGAGCCGTACATCACCAAGCACAATGCCGAGCCGTACATCACTAAGCACAATGCCGAGCCGTACATCACTAAGCACAATGCCGAGCCGTACATCACCAAGTACAATGCTGAGCCGTACATCAGCAAGCACAATGCTGAGCCGTACATCACCAAGCACAATGCTGAGCCGTACATCACCAAGCACAATGCCGAGCCGTACATCACCAAGTACAATGCCGAGCCGTACATCACCAAGCACAATGCCGAACCTTACATTACCAAGCACAATGCCGAGCCGTACATCACCAAGCACAATGCCGAGCCGTACATCACCAAGTACAATGCCGAGCCGTACATCACCAAGCACAATGCCGAGCCGTACATCACCAAGCACAATGCAGAGCCGTACATCACCAAGCACAATGCCGAGCCGTACATCACCAAGCACAATGCCGAGCCGTACATCACCAAGCACAATGCCGAGCCGTACATCACCAAGCACAATGCCGAGCCGTACATCACCAAGCACAGTGCCGAGCCGTACATCACCAAGCACAATGCCGAGCCATACATCACCAAGCACAATGCCGAGCCATACATCACCAAGCACAATGCCGAACCATACATCACCAAACACAGTGCCGAGCTGTACATCACCAAGCACAATGCCGAGCCATACATCACCAAGCACAATGCCGAACCATACATCACCAAGCACAATGCCGAACCATACATCACCAAGCACAATGCCGAACCATACATCACCAAGCACAGTGCCGAGCTGTACATCACCAAGCACAATGCCGAGCCATACATCACCAAGCACAATGCCGAGCCATACATCACCAAGCACAATGCCGAACCATACATCACCAAGCACAATGCCGAGCCGTACATCACCAAGTACAATGCTGAGCCGTACATCAGCAAGCACAATGCCGAGCCATACATCACCAAGCACAATGCTGAGCCGTACATCACCAAGCACAATGCTGAGCTGTACATCACCAAGCACAATGCCGAGCCGTACATCACCAAGCTCAATGCCGAGCCGTACATCACCAAGCACAATGCCGAGCCATACATCACCAAGCACAATGCCGAGCCGTACATCACCAAGCTCAATGCCGAGCCGTACATCACCAAGTACAATTCTGAGCCGTACATCACCAAGCACAATGCTGAGCCGTACATCAGCAAGCACAATGCTGAGCCATACATCACCAAGCACAATGCCGAGCCGTACATCACCAAGTACAATGCCGAGCCGTACATCACCAAGCACAATGCCGAACCTTACATTACCAAGCACAATGCCGAGCCGTACATCACCAAGTACAATGCCGAGCCGTACATCACCAAGCACAATGCCGAGCCGTACATCACCAAGCACAATGCTGAGCCGTATATCACCAAGCACAATGCTGAGCCGTACATCACCAAGCACAATGCTGAGCCATACATCACCGAACGCAATGCCGAGCCATACATCACCAAGTACAATTCTGAGCCGTACATCACCAAGCACAATGCTGAGCCGTACATCACCAAGCATAATGCAGAGTGTCGGATGGAGCAGTGTAAAGCCACCACCACTGGTCTTTGGAAGAAACATGTTCTGGGCAGTGATGGATCACACTGCTCTATCTGTATCTGATGGACGAGTTATATCTACTTAGTAATGTCTATGTCTCGATGAGCAGTCAGAAAAGCCCCTGGAGGTGGAATACTTCAGTCCATAAAGTGCAAATTGATCAAATCCATAGAGACCCAGGAATCCTGACATGATAATATGACCCATAAGGTGAGTAGAGGTCAGTCCATGGCTCAGTTTGGAAAAGACTATATTTGAGTTAAAAATTAATCAATTAATAATAACATTCATCAATTAATAATCAATTAATTAATCAATAAAACCATGCAATAAGCAGCTAATCTCCATTAGTGGTGGCTGCAGGCACCTATTATATAATGTAAGGTGGATCAATAAAAACTGTATGTGTTACTAGTAGATCATTTAGACCTGATGGGACTGGTGTAATAACTAACAATCCATGTCGGAATGGCTGTAATCATGTATATAATTCGGCTTAAAATATTCAAAATAGCAGTTCTGTCTGGACTCATAAAATGCTCATTTTATTATCAGGACAGTACAGCCCATTCTGACATTAAACTTCAGAATAAGTACACCAGCCTCATCAGGTGTAAGAAAATCTGTCAATATGGCACACAGTCTGTACTGTAAAGTAGATTTTCTAGTCCTTCTTAAAAATATTTTTTTAAAAAATCTGCAATAGATAAAAAAAAAAAATAGGGCAGTGTTCACGGAGATGACGAGGATGCATAGAGAGAGGAGGGCCCTGACATTAGGAAGCAGGTGAGCCGAGAACGGTAAACCTGCAATTTGCCTCAACCTGAAACCATATATCCGTAACTTCCTGCAATAGGGTCTGGATCAGGTGTGCAAAAGCCACAGCCTGAGCAATATTGACTTGGGAAAAAAATTGGATGGCCTGGATGGGTTATAATATCAGTCAAACCAAGGGACACCCAACACACAGTGTAACACAAAGGAACAGTAGGGGTGGAAATTTAGCGCCCCTGAGCCACTCAGGGTACTACAGGGAACTGCATCCTCCCGGAGATGCAGGACCTCCCCCCTCGGTCCTGTAACACCAGTGCCAGCAACAGTAACACACACCTAAATTCCCAGTTCCCACACCACACAAGGGGGCACTGCTAGTCAAATAGGGGGAGGGCCACCCAGTGGACAAAGCCTGACCAGGAACTAGGCAGCCTGATGGGGGGAAGAAGTGGACTCTGCAAAAATGTAATGAAGGGAGCAGACGTGCCTCAAGCTGGGTCTGTGTTACGGGGACCCGGGGGCATGGGAGTCAGATTGCCAGCAGAGGGCAAATGACCGGAGTCAAGACCCCAGGGACTGTACGAGGGAGCACCACTGGAACCTGGGCACGCACGGGGCACAGGGCCCTAGGTAAGGCATCAGTTTCATACGGCCTGGCAATTACCTGCATAGTCACGGTGACGGCTCTCCAGGGGCCTCACTGATCTTACAGATCCGGGGGGCATCAGCAGTAAACTAGGATCGGGGTTCGGACACATATCTCCCCACAGCGTCCGCACTGTCAGCCGACAGACCGCTGTATCACAGCTGGGGGACCCCCAAAGTTCCAGGCTTTGGGGTCTCAACTACACTGAATGCCGGGGATAGAGCACCCAGGTCACCAACTGGCAATGGCAATACTGGACCAGAACCAGCACCCGGGGGTCCACAGTGAATAAGGACTGTTAAATACCATCTACGGACTGTCCTGCCTTATTATTGCACAATACATCTCCCAGGCTCAGCCCTACCTGCAGAGGGCCTCACATCATTGCTGCAACCACCAACAGCCCTGGGAGTACCCACATTAAGCAGCAGCGGTTCTCCACCCTTAACCGCAACCCGCAAATGGCTTCACGTGCACTAACTTTCACCCCTACTGTAAATACCCCCTTTTTACAAAAGAAGCCCAGGGCACGGGACCGGGCAACGGCCACCAGAGTGACATTCCCATTTGCAACCATCGGGGACCCAGCACCCCTTTCCCTGGGTGCTACAAAAAGTGAGAGGAAGGCCTTAAGTCCCCTGACAGCTCTATACGAATCCTTCCCCTCGTCGCCAGCACGTGCCTAGTCCCTAACTGTCCCTTTACTCACCCTGTATAGTGTCAAGGCCAGTGAGTGCATTAAATGTCACCACTACTGTAATAAAAAAACGGGAAGAAAGACAGATTGAGGGACATAATGTTACAATTGTCACTGTGCATCTTGTGACTAGGGACAGGCTTAGGCCTAGCTTTACTTTATCTGAGACCATCCATATTTAAACGTTGTTTTTTTTCCTTTGGGAACTTGAGGGGTTAAACTCCTTCTCTGGTGTTGCAGTAGACTTGCTCAACTGTCTGCGATTAATCACTTTTGGCCTGGATTTAAGCCCTCTGCTTCCTGAAGTCTTTGATGGTTATTCAATACATTTTGGAGCTAGCCTGGAGCAGAGAGGACATGCTCTTGCTGTCTGGTTTGTTGATTGTGATCTGTTTTTGGTTCTACCTGCTTTCCCTTGTTACTCCTACCTCCAACTTTGGTTTCCCTGGTGTAGTTTTAGGTGTGTATAAGTTTTTCTTTACCCCTGTCCGTTGTTAGTTGGTGGTGGCTTTTTGGGATCTCCATCCCGGTCAGTCCCCGGGGTGGAGGGGATTTTGTAATCATGGCCAGTAAATGAGTCAGGACCAGGTCGGGGGCCTGGACCTTCCAATCTTCAAGAGTACCTCTGGGTGTGAGGGTGAGTTCAGGGACCCCAGCATTAAGATCTGCTTAGGTTACCCTGAATTCCCTGGGCATCCTTTACACTTCCCCTTGATACATAGACAAAAGGATATGTACCAACTATTGCAGCCAAACACCAGGGCTACAAGAGGTAGTTGTCAGCAACTTAACCCCTGCAGATGGCATGGCTTCAACAGCTTCCACAGACTTCCTCCTTCAACCCTGGTCAGTTCAGAATGATTTCTATAACCGACATCGGGTGATGGAACATGCGACTATTTAAAGGGAAGGGGCATGGTCACAAATTGACTCCACCTGAGATTAACTATCAAGGACTTACCAGCAAGGAATTGCATAAAATGCAGTACCCAAATCTTTTAGTCCATGCATGATATGACCCATGTGCAGTGTTCACAGCAGATCTAATGTTGGAACTAAAAATGGCCATGTATATGTCCTATTTAGATTGAACTTGGACTTTTAGAATATGTTCCTCTGGTGGATTCAAGGTGAAAGAGGCGCATGAAAGATGGTCCTTCACTTCTCCCTAATAAGTAAATAGAGTGGGTGAAAATTGATTTGTAGGACCCGGTCCATCGGCCATGTTAGTAATCTGTGGCCACCAGATGGGAGCCGTGAGAGTTCCCTCCTACCTGATGGCATCGGTGGCTTTATTTTTGATTAGTTGGCCTGGAACAATATCACACCACAATGATGACACTGTGCCAGGCCGGCTAATCAAAAGTAGACTAACAGATGCCGTCAGGTAGGAGGACATTTTTTTGTCTGGGGTTTTCTTGCAAAAGTTATTGCCAACTTCACCCATTTGTATACGTTTGATTTATCCACTTTTTATCATTTTTCCCTCCAACATACCCGTATGAGTTCTTGTATTTTCCGGGATGAGTTGTAGTGTTGAATGTTACCATTCATTTTATCATATTAATGTACTGACAATAAAACCTCCCCCCCCCAAAAAAAAAATAGTGAACGGTTATGAGTACTGAGCACCCGAGCATGGTAGTGCTCACTCATCTCTAGTTATGAGTACTGAGCACCCGAGCATGGTAGTGCTCACTCATTACTTGTTACGAGTACCGAGCACCCGATCATGGTAGTGCCGGATCATCACTAGTTACGAGTACCGAGCACTCGAGCATGGTAGTGCTCGCTCATCACTAGTTATGAGTACTGAGCACCTGAGCATGGTAGTGCTCAGTCATCACTAGTTACGAGTACTGAGCCCCCGAGCATGGTAGTGCTCGCTCATCACTAGTTACGAGTACCGAGCACCCGATCATGGTAGTGCTCAGTCATCACTAGTTACGAGTACCGAGCACTCGAGCATGGTAGTGTTCACTCATCACTAGTTACTAGTACTGAGCACACGAGCATGGTAGTGCCTGCTCATCACTAGTTACGAGTACCGAGCACCTGAGCATGGTAGTGCTTGCTCATCACTAGTTACGTATACCGAGCACTGGAGCATGGTAGTGCTTGCTCATCACTAGTTACATATACCGAGCATGGTAGTGCTTGCCCATCACTAGTTATGAGTATCGAGCACCCGAGCATGTTCGTGCCCGCTCATCACTAGTTACGAGTACTGAGCACCCGAGCATGGCGGTGCCCGCTCATCAATAATTAGCTACCTTGCACTGGTATTACCAAAACATGAGCAAGATTGCTATTATAGAGACTGCGACATTGTGGAATCTCTGGATAATCTACTGCAGTTACTTTTTCACACCATTGATATGGGTGACTGAGTAGATCAGCTGTAGATGTTACCGGAATTCCAAATATCCTCTAAACTGGTCAAATTGTTCCTCGGCTTTATGAATATTTGCATTGGACGTACCTAATGGAGGCCTTAAAATCCGAGCAGATGGTCCAGCTATCGTGCGGTATTCATTGTATTCCGCAATCTGCTGCTGTGCCGGCTCACAAATCATCAAGCGTTAATATGAATTGTGTACAGTATTAGCACCTATATTAAGTGCAGCTGTTGCGCCTTTTATAAAGTATTGCCAAGTCCTTAATGTGGTCTTACCGGCACAGATGCCCAAAACGAGGGAGGACGTGGAAATCTTACCAGACAAATACATCTATAGTAAGGAGGGAGTCGTAGAAGGAAAATAGAGCAATGCTAACATCTAGTGGACCGCTTAGGAACACAACTCCTTAGGATGAGTTACAGCAGCGGATGTTAGTATTTGTAGGATGTATTATATTTATTAACGTGTGAAAATATTTGTATTGGCTACATAAGAAACCTGTGGAGGGGATCCACTTGTAAAAAGGATTGGGAGACCTTTATCAGCTGCAAAATAACATATTTAGAGGGGTCATCCACCTTTTGGGGATATATATGTATATAGAGTGTGTGTGTATATATATATATAATGTGTGTATATATATATATATATATATATATATATATATATATATATATATATTCATATTCAGTGTATATGTTCACATGTATATTTAGTATATATATATACAGTACAGACCACAACTTTGGACTCACCTTCTCATTCAGTGAGTTTTCTTTATTTTCATGACTCTGAAAATTGTAGATTCACATTGAAGGCATCAAAACTATGAATTAACAGATGTGGAATGAAATACTTAACAAAAAAGTGTGAAACAACTGAAAATATGTCTTATATTCTAGGTTCTTCAAAGTAGCCACCTTTTGCTTTGATTACTGCTTTGCACACTCTTGGCATTCTCTTGATGAGCTTCAAGAGGTAGTCACCGAAAACGGTCTTCACTTCACAGGTGTGCCCTGTCAGGTTTAATAAGTGGGATTTCTTGCCTTAATAAATGGGGTTGGGACCATCAGTTGTGTTGTGCAGAAGTCTGGTGGATACACAGCTGATAATCCTACTGAATAGACTGTTAGAATTTTTATTATGGCAAGAAAAAAGCAGCTAAGTAAAGAAAAACGAGTGGCCATCATTACTTTAAGAAATGAAGGTCAGTCAGTCCGAAAAATTGGGAAAACTTTGAAAGTGTCCCCAAGTAGAGTGGCAAAAACCATCAAATGCTACAAAGAAACTGGCTCACATGAGGACCACCCCAGGAAAGGAAGACCAAGAGTCACCTCTGCTGCAGAGGATAAGTTTATCCGAGTCACCAGCCTCAGCAAACGCAGAATAACAGCAGCTCAGATTAGAGACCAGGTCAATGCCGCACAGAGTTCTAGCAGCAGACACATCTCTAGAACAACTGTTAAGAGGAGACTTTGTGCAGCAGGTCTTCATGGTAAAATAGCTGCTAGGAAACCACTGCTAAGGACAGGCAACAAGCAGAAGAGACTTGTTTGGGCTAAAGAACACAAGGAATGGACATTAGACCAGTGGAAATCTGTGCTTTGGTCTGATGAGTCCCAATTTGAGATCTTTGGATCCAACCACCGTGTCTTTGTAGAAAACGTGAACAGATGGACTCTACATGCCTGGTTCCCACCGTGAAGCATGGAGGAGGAGGTGTGATGGTGTGGGGGTGCTTTGCTAGTGACACTGTTGGGGATTTATTAAAAATTGAAGGCATACTGAACCAGCATGGCTACCACAGCATCTTGCAGTGGCATGCTATTCCATCCGGTTTGCGTTTAGTTGGACCATCATTTATTTTTCAACAGGACAATGACCCCAAACACACCTCCAGGCTGTGAAAAGGCTATTTGACTAAGAAGGAGAGTGATGGGATGCTACGCCAGATGACCATGCCTCCACAGTCACCAGACCTGAACCCAATCGAGATGTTTTGGGGTGAGCTGGACCGCAGCGTGAAGGCAAAAGGGCCAACAAGTGCTAAGCATCTCTGGGAACTCCTTCAAGACTGTTGGAAAACCATTTCCGGTGACTACCTCTTGAAGCTCATCAAGAGAATGCCAAGAGTGTGCAAAGCAGTAATCAAAGCAAAAGGTGGCTACTGTGAAGAACCTAGAATATAAGACATACTTTCAGTTGTTTCACACTTTCTTTGTTAAGTATTTCATTCCACATGTGATAATTCATAGTTTTGATGCCTTCAATGTAAATCTACAATTTTCAGAGTCATGAAAATAAAGAAAACACTTTGAATGAGAAGGTGTGTCCAAACGTTTGGTCTTTACTATATATATATATATATATATACATACACAGTAATGTGTGTGTGTGTGTGTGTGCGTGTGTTACACGGATGCTACATCTTCAGTTGTAGTTAAAGGGGTTGCCCGGTTTTAAGATTTTTGCACTCACTTTATATGAGTCTACATGACTTGTGAATCCTTACATTGTGCACATTGCACGCAGTGAGGATTGTCCACTGTCAGTGAGTGTGTGCAAGCATCTGATTTTCATACTTTCAACCAAATTCCGACTAGACTAGACTTGCATTAATCGAGACAAGATACAGTCTAGTTAACACGTTGCTAAAGGTTATACAGATGCTGCATCATAATTGGTAGTTAAAGGGGTTGTCATTTGCAGTCACTCTATATAAGTCTATATTACTTGTGAATCCCTACATTGTGCACGTTATGCGCAGTGAGGATTCGCCAGTGAGTGAGTGCAAGTATACGATTTTCATGCTTTTGACCACATTCCAATTAGATTTCGACCACATTCCAACTAGACTAGACTTGCAAGTCTAGTCTAGTTGGAATGTGGTCGAAGGCATGAAAATCGTATACTTACACTCACTCACCGGCATGGTGTTATATGGATGCTAGATATTAATTGGTAATTAAAGGGGTTGTCCGGTTTTAAGGTAGATGTTTGCAGTCCCTCTATATGAGTCTACTTGTCTTGTGAATCCTTACATTGTGCACATTGCGAGCAGTGAGAATTCTCCGGTGCCTGTGAGTGAGTACAAGTATCTGATTTTTATACTTTCAAGCACATTCCGACTAGACTAGACTTGCATTGATCGAGGCCGGATACAGTCTAGTTAGCAATGTGTTAAGTGTTATACGGATGCTAGATCTTAATTGGTAGTTCAAGGGCTTTTCTGGTTTTAAGATACACGTTTGCAGTAACTATATGAGTCTATATGACTTGTTAATCCTTACATTGTGCACAATGCGCGCAGTGAGGATTCTCCGGTGGCGGTGATTGAGTGCAAGTATCTGATTTTCACAATTTCGACCACATTCCGACTAGACTAAACTTACATTGCTCAAGGCCGGATAGAGTCTAGTTAGCATGTGACCACATGTATGCAAGTCATGCGACTGATGCTCCCGGTGCTGGAACCGGAAAATCCTCACAGTGCACAGTGTGCACAATGCAAAGATTCACAAGTCTGCAGTCAAATAGAATCACGTAGAGTGACTGCAGACTATCAAGGCCGGTCACAGTCTAGTTAGCATGTGACTGCATATATGAAAGTCAAGCGCCTGATGTTCTCAGGTCCGGACGGGAGAATCCTAACAATGTGCAATGTGCGCAATGTAAGGATTCACAAGTCTGCAGTCACCTGGAATCATGTAGAGCAACTGCAGACGTGTAGCTTAAGACCGGTCAACCCCTTGAAACATGCAGCTCCAATCAGATATGACGAGGGTAAATGAGGTATATGGCACATGCATAAAGATTGCGCGAAACATCGTAGATCATCCTAAATGAAAATATGAGTAGTCCATACCATGCAAAATATTTCAGCATCATATATAGAAACAAACTTGAAAATAGTTCCATAAAAAACTAATCATGGGAACACAGCTATCCACAGAAACCATTTTTTAGCCTTTAAGATCCAAGGTCAATGCTATAGAAATTAGGGTCAATAAGAAAGACTTACCGTAATTTTCACCCATTTCCTAAAACAAAGCAAGATTATCCCGTCTTCTTACATTTTCTTACCTCGTTCGTCGCTTGTCTTTCCGATATATTCTTTTTTAGATCTGCTTATATTCGATCTTCTTATCCAAGACGCCGGAAGGACCGGCGCTTGATAATTTCTAGGTTGCGATCGAGAGTGAAGACAGATCTTATCTTACCGGGGAGGAAAATTGTGCAGTCGTACAAATAGGAGGAAACAGAGCGTGAAACTAAACAAAATAAAGTTGTGTTTACCGATGTAGTTTTGCATTATCCCTGTGCAAAAAAAAATAAATAAATAATTTCAATGCCCCATAAAACTGGACTCTCGCGGGACCCTCATCAGTGTATTCCCCCAGGCTAAAGGACTTCAAAAAAAATCCAGACAAGGGCCATTAATTGCATGTGAATTATTGAGCAGCGGCTATTGTGAAGCATCGCAGCATTACACAGTTCTGATAAACCAATTATTTTAACTGTGAACTTTCCTTAATTAAAATATCACAGAAAGGAGGAAACAAAATACCAAGTCGGCAGAGTGTTCCTAAGGAAAATGTCCTCATTCTCCGAGGGTTTGAAAAACAATATTTTGTTTGTTTGTTTTTTAATTTTTCTATTGTTACAAATATGAATGGATATACTGTAAGCTGTAATGTAGCCATATATGTTGTATAGACTGCATATGTGGCACCCCTGAGGCTTCAGTCGCCACAGAGGTACTTCACCTCAGCCAGAGGTGTGGTGCCCTATCCTGGGTAAGGAGGAGGTCATCCACCGGTATGCACACAAATCTCACAACACTCTTAAGGGTACTTTACACGCTGCGATATCGGTACCGATATCGCCAGCGAGCGTACCCGCCCCCGTCGGTTGTGCGTCACGGGCAAATCGCTGCCCGTGGCGCACAATAATAATAATAATCTTTATTTCTATAGCGCCAACATATTCTGCAGCGTTTTACAATTCAGGAGGATCATATACAAACAAATAACAGTTATAGAAATACAATATTTAGAGGGGAAAAAAAAAGAAAAAAACACAACCCTGCTCGTGAGAGCTTACAATCTACAATGAGATGGGGGGGGAGAGGCAAGGTTCAAGTGTTTATTTACAATGACAATCCAGCCATCTCACGGAAATGGGGCACAACATCACTTACACCCATCACACAGATCCCTGGTCAGCGATCCACCTCCTTTCTAAGGGGGCGGTTCATGCGGCGTCACAGCGACGCCACACGGCAGCCGTCCAATAGCAGAGGAGGGGCGGAGATGAGCGGCCGGGACATGCCGCCCACCTCCTTCCTTCCTCATTGCCGGTGGACGGAGGTAAGGAGATGTTCATCGCTCCTGTGGTGTCACACATAGCGATGTGTGGTGCCGCAGGAATGAGGAACAACATCGCTACTTACCAGACAACGATTTTTGGTAAATGAACGACCTCTCATGTACCAACGATTTTTGTCTCTTTGGTGATCATTTAAGGTCGCTCATAGCTGTCACATGCTGCGATGTCGCTAACGACACCGGATGTGCGTGTTACGGGGGGCTGTCTGATAATAACCTAAATGAGTATCAGACAGTCAGGGTCCACCGTGCAAAGACTCTGCTGCAGACTATGGCAGAGTGCAATACCTCTGTTAACTCACAGAAGGATATAATAAGAAAGTAAAGCAATTCCTCCCTTACTTGGAGGGTGTGTGGAATGATCTCTGTTAATATTCACAGAGATAAAGGCAATGTGTGCGAAATGGCACCTACCTAGGTCCGCTCTTCTAGTGGTGCAAAAGAGACGAACAGCAGCGTAAGCCGCACAAAGCTCCTACCTGCGTTCGTTCCACTAGTGTGCGAGGACACGAACCACTAGATATGGCACCTGCCTAGGTCCGCTCTTCTAGTGGTGCAAAAGAGACGAACAGCAGCGTAAGCCGCACAAAGCTCCTACCTCTGTTCGCTCCCCTAGTGTGCGAGGATACGAACAACTGCCAGACGCAGTATAAGGAACGTTACCCTAGCGGCAACGTCCACCTACGAGTCGAACCACAAGGCCCAGCCAGACCATGTGCCTCAGGCACCTGCCTATGTCCGCTCCCCTAAGAGGTAAGGATACGGACAGCAGCCGAAGCTGTAAGGTATAAGAACGCTACCCTGCCGGTAGCGCTCACCTAGCATAGACAGAGGAATGCCTAGAGGAACGCGCACAGAGCGTCTACTCTTATGCATGAACCAAGAGGACTGAGCGCCATGCGGCATGTGTCAGGGTCTTATATAGACTCTGTGCCTCATCCAAGATGGAGGACACCAGAGCCAATCCGCTGCCAGAACGACAGGAGTGACGTCATGCTGGCCTATCACCGAGCAAGGCATCACAAGCACATGACCAGCGACCAATCGGCATAGAAGGTGTCAGAGACATGTGACCTCATGTCAGCGATGATGTCACCCGCACATGTGCAATGGCTCCAATATAGGACTTAGTCTCCGGTGCTCGCACATGTGCAGTAGCAAGAAATCTGGACTTAGTCTCCAGCGCTCGCACATGTGCAGTAGCAAGAAATCTGGACTTAGTCTCCAGCGCTCGCACATGTGCAGTAGCAAGAAATCTGGACTTAGTCTCCAGCGCTCGCACATGTGCAGTAGCAAGAAATCTGGACATAGTCTCCAGTGCTCGCAGCAACCGTAACAGTGCGTCACTAACACCGTGACCCCAACGATATATCGGTAGCAATGTCGCAGCGTGTAAATGGCCCATTAGTTAGCAGCTCCCCACTGGTTCAGGGTTAGGGCTTGGTGCCATTAATGCTATGTATAGCAACCACTGTTGATGACACCTCCCTCCCTCTAATCTGACGGGCCTAGGGTGGAGTCTAGTGAGTGAGGGGACACTGTAGTGTCAGAGAAGAGTCGAGAAGGAGCAGAGGAGGAGTGAAGACCTGTGTTCTGGAGCTGGTACAGCTCGATCCATGCGCAAGACAGAAAGAGTCCTAAGGCCCACGGGGAGTGCGCCAGACCTCTGTGGACTCATTCCATATACAGTACATTGGAGTGGAGAGACTTGACCGCAGAATGGGGACTGGTCCCTAGGCTAGAGGAGAAGAATCAGCGTGCTCCTCTAGTAAAACCAGAGGCTGAGGACACATCTAGTACCAAGGCCAAACCTGCACACGAATCCATTGGAAGGTGACCACATAGGACCAAAGGGAATAGGCCGACAGGCTCCCCTTGTGAAGGATCCGCGGACACCAGCTCAGGGCACTGTGTGCATAGGCGCAGGACAGGAGGGCGAGGAGTCAGCACAGGAAGATGACCAGGGAAAGGAACACATGAAGGATGCACCGGTATTGACCTCCGAACTTCCCGGAATCGACTGGAGCCCATCACAGTTTAACCCAGTACTCCAAAGGCGGTCACTGACTAGTCGTATTACGGCCTGGGTGTGGTCATGTCACATATATTTGGTCTTTTCTTCTAGAGGTGATCGAATCTTTTGATATTTGAATTTGACAGCTTTGACAAATTTTCAGCATACCCTTTCCGCAGACCATCACTCACACCATCAGGTGATGCAGAAACGCACACTCAGCTACCTGATGCAAGCAAGGAAGGTTTTCAGTTGGTTCCCCGGTTCGGTACGGCGGGTCACTACCCTGTACCGGTCCCTTACGGTTCCACCAGCCATCTTCCCGGATCCTGCAAACGGCAACCACCGTTTGCCTCCTGGCCACAGGGTATCTGGGCTACGACCCAGACCCCTGACAGACGTTTACTCTTTACTACTGCTCTCTTTCACCTCCAAAACTGATCTGTTTGTGCTTTTCCCGCCTCAGGCTATCCGAACTCCTCAGTGGGCATGGCCAACCGCCTGGCTCCGCCCCCTGGTGTGAACATCAAGACCTGAGAGGGGCGACTCAGGATTTTTAGGTTGGCTGCTGTTACCTTGTTAGGGGACGGGTGTTTGTGCAAGGGCCTCCCTGTGACTACCTGGCTAGTCCAGGGCGTCACATGGTCAGGAGGAAGTCCAAGGTCAGAAGCTGGGAATTCACAATCAGAAACAGGGCACGACAGGCAGAGACAGGTAAACAACAGTCTGGACTCAGAAGACTAATGTCTGAACACTGAGCAGCATAGGAGCCAACAGCACTACTGTAAACAGGATGTATGACTGGTGGCGTCCTGAGCTAACAAGCTCCCTAAAGAATCAGAGCAATCACTGGGAACGAGAAGCATCTGTGAGAGCACCTCCCAGGACCAGCGTGAAACCCAGTGCTGTGAAGCAACCCGCAGAGCATTCATCGTGCAAAGCACTCTGCACCATAGGCAACATATACTGGCTCTGCAGGAGAGCCTGGCATTACAATACAGAATATTCTGCACCACAGAATTGTGACACTTATGATGCACACACTGGTCATGCCCGGGTCACTATCTGGTAGCAGAGTAATGAAGGCATCTTACCACAGGCAAATGGCGCCATCCCGCTCACCTCCAAGCATCCTGCATCACAGCTCATGCTTCAGAAAGTAGGGTCTCATTCAACTCACCATCACATTTTCTCCATGTCTCCGCCAATTCACCGCTGTCATTCAGCAACTGGCAGGCCTTCTTTCGTCATTTTGGTCTGTGGGAGTGGGCACTCTGCACCATGGTCCATCTTTTCCAGACATGGCACTCTTTTCTACATGCGTAGCCTCTGGAGGACTGGACTTAGGCTCCTTTCACATTGCGTTTTACCTTCCGCTCACAGGTCGCGTTGGAGCATCCGTCCGAACCGCCCCTCCCCCACTCTGCAAAGCGTGTTCCGGACGCATGCACCCGACAAGGCCATTCACTGTTATGGAGCGCACTGCGTTAGCGTGTGCTCTGTTTTGTGCCATTTTTTGCATATATACATTTCTACAGATGGACACCCGAACGTAGGGAATAGATGGTATCCATTTTCTCAGCCATTTCTTGCGCAATACAAAGCATCATCACCAATAGTCCACTCATTCCAACCTAGTTGTTCCTGTCCTCATTAGCCACAGTTGTTTCATCACCACCCAGCCCAAAAATACCGTCCGTTAGAGCTATTTCTTTCTGCAATACCACACCCAGTTCTCCTTGCCAAGGAGATAGGTTACCACTATGGCCGAACGTTAGTGTCACTCTACTGATGCTTTTGGAACATCCGCCCAGGGTCTCGATGCTGAGCACCAAGTATGTGGAACCAACTACCTCAATCGCTAGTTCTCCTGGTCACCATGCCTACCCAACTATGTGAGATACTTCATGTACCAGCGCTGCCTGGCTCCAGGCTCCCTTAGCTGTAAGGGCACCCATGTCATGTGGCTGGCTTTGCTGAGTACTCAGAATTATGTCTCCTCTAGCTGCAAACTAATCCCTGTCTAAAGTTCTAGAAGGAAACCTGTTTCTTTCCCTGAATGCTAACCCCTCCCTATGGGCTAGGCCTAACATTAACTCTACCTACCCCTACAGTCTGTTGCTGGGCAGACTTGACCTTTTACCTACATCTGTGTGATAGAAATAAGTGTTAGTATATAAGATAGGAAGGTATAATGTGTGAGATGTAGCAGTATTGATGATGTGAAATGTTCCAGTATAATGTAAGGCATAGCAGTGTTATATAGGATGTGGTAATGCAGAGCATTATAATGCACGGTGTATATATATATATATATATATATATATATATTGCTCGAAAAAAAAAGGGAACACTTAAACAAGGATTTTGTATTTTGGTGATCCCTTTATTTTTTTGAGCAGTATATATGTATATACTGTATATGATTTTACAAATATTTTTGTGTTGCCAATTTTTGGATGTGAAAAAAATAGAAATCCCAATTTCATCTTTATCAAAAGCATTTTGCATTATAACAAAACCCTGCCAAAACAATAAGTAATTAATAGAATGATAACGATGTGGCTATAATGAATCCTCATCATTATGGGAAGGTGCCTCCTCCGCACCAGGACAACGAACTGCAGATAATATTCACGTCGCTAAAATATTATCGATCCAAACTACATGGATTTTAAGGTCCATTTCACTGGCAAGAACCTTTAGGGCCGCAATTTAATCCACATATGGTCCCCTTGTGCCCTCTTTCAATGGAATTAATTTTCTTTCTGTATCCGCATTATTTTGCCGCTGTTTACTGATCACTATTGAATTGCGTGTCCGGCATCATTCAGTGACTTCAAAATTCCCCAAAAAAAGGTGAAAATATTATTTTCTGCTATATGCAACATACACTGGGTGCAGAATTATTAGGCAAGTTGTATTTTAGCGGATTTTTTTTTTATTAGTGATAAACAACTATGTTCTCAATCAACCCAAAAGACTCATAAATATCAAAGCTTAATATTTTTGGAAGTTGGATTGTTTTTTTTTAGATTTGGCTATCTTAGGAGGATATCTGTTTGTGCAGGTAACTATTACTGTGCAGAATTATTAGGCAACTTAATAAAAAACAAATCTATTCCCATCTCACTTGTTTATTTTCACCAGGTAAACCAATATAACTGCACAAAATGTAGAAATAAACATTTCTGACTTGCAAAAACAAAACCCAATTTTTTTTTTTGACCAATATAGCCACTTTTATTTATGAGACACTCAGCAGCCGACCATCCATAGATTCTGTCATTGCTTGATCTGTTTACGATCAACATTGCGTGCAGCAGCCACCACAGCCTCCAGACACTGTTCCGAGAGGTGGACTGTTTTCCCTCCCTGTAGATCTTACATTTTATGAGGGACCACAGGTTCTCTATGGGGTTCAGATCAGGTGAACAAGGGGGCCATGTCATTATTTTTTCATCTTTTAGACCTTTACTGGCCAGCCACGCTGTGGAGTAGTTGGATGCATGTGATGGAGCATTGTCCTGCATGAAAATCCTGGGTTTTTTGTAACGATACCGACTTCTTCCTGTACCACTGCTTGAAGAAGTTGTCTTCCAGAAACTGGCAGTAGGTCTGGGAGTTGAGCTTCACTCCATCCTCAACCCGAAAAGGTCCTACAAGTTGATCTTTGATGATACCAGCCCATACCAGTACCCACCTCCACCTTGCTGGCGTCTGAGTCGGAGTGGAGCTCTCTGCCCTTTACTGATCCAGCCTCTGGCTCATCCATCTGGCCCATCAAGAGTCACTCTCCTTTCATCGGTCCATAAAACCTTTGAAAAATCAGTCTTAAGATATTTCTTGGCCGAGTCTTGATGTTTTATCTTATGTTTCTTGTTCAAAGGTGGTGGTTTTTCAGCCTTCCTTACCTTGGCCATGTCCCTGAGTATGGCACACCTTGTGCTTTTTGATACTCCAGTAACGTTGCAGCTCTGAAATATGGCCAAACTGGTGGCAAATGGCATCTTGGCAGCTTCACGCTTGGTTTTCCTCAATTTATGGGCAGTTACTTTGCGCCTTTTTTGCCCAACACGCTTCTTGCAACCCTGTTGGCTATTTACCATGAAACGCTTGATTGTTCGCTGATCACACTTCAAACGTTTGGCAATTTCAAGACTGCTGCAGCTCTCTGCAAGACATCTCACAATTTTGGACTTTTCAGAGCCCGTCAAATCTCTCTTTTGACCCATTTTGCCAAAGGAAAGGAAGTTGTCTAATAATTAAGCACACCTTATATAGGGTGCTCATGTCATTACCTCGCACCCCTCCTCATTACAGAGATGCACAGCACCTGATTTACTTAATTGCTAGTTGGCTCTCAGCCTATACAGCTTGGAGTAGGACAACAGGTATAAAAAGTATCATGTGAGCAAAATACTCATTTGCCTAATAATTCTGCACATAGTGTAATCATCTTATGATAAGCAGTAAAACAACAAGTTGGGTCACCATGCGTACTGGGCAACTTCACAGGTAATATATCTGCCCGAATCGATCTTTTAGGCAGCACCTATTCGATCTGACCAAGGTATAAGCAGCATAAAGAGTCGCACAATTTACTGCATAAAACAATAGTACAATGAAATGCTGGACATTTTGTGATATAGCTAAGAGTTTGATGCTTCTTTCTCCACTTATCAGCCACGTCTTCTTCACCCTCCCCCCATTTCAGCCACCAGAACTCATCAGCCACTCTAAAAAAACCTGCTATAATACATCAAGCTCCAGACAAGTCAGTCTAATAACTTACTAAGGGATCAAATGAAAGCTGCCTGTTAAGCATTGGTGTAATTAGAGTCCTATGGGCCCGGACACAAAATTTGGACCTTCCCCACCCCTCTCCCTGCATCTTGGCCAGATGTATGGGCCCTTGTAGCGCTCTAAATCCTATAAAAAAAAAAAAGTGTTGCCACATCTCTCCCTTCATTATGTAATAATATCCCCCATTCTTGGCCCTATCCTGGTATATATGACCCCATCCTTGTATATTTGTCCCTATCCTGAGCCCCTTTGTGGTAAATATGTCCCCCTATCCTGATAAATATATCCTCATCCTTGGTCCCTTCTTGGTATATATGTCCCCTATCTTGGTAAATATGTTCCCCCCCTGGGCCCCCTCTTGGTATATATGTCCCCCATCCTACTATATATGTCCCTCTTCCTGGTATATATGTCCCCCATCCTGGTATAGATATTGGCCATTCTGGTATATATATCCTCATCCTGGGCCCATCCCATTATATTTGTCCACTATCCTGGTGTATATGTTCCACATTCTGGTGTATATGCCCCCATCCTGGTATATGTCCCCTATTCTGGTATACATGTCACCCAGCCTGGAAGAGGGGAGCCAGCACTGCTC
Source organism: Anomaloglossus baeobatrachus (assembly GCF_048569485.1). Lineage (NCBI taxonomy): Eukaryota > Metazoa > Chordata > Amphibia > Anura > Aromobatidae > Anomaloglossus > Anomaloglossus baeobatrachus. Next base: position 176,371,205 of record NC_134362.1, on the reverse strand, counting down.
ATGAATGGCATGCAACAATGAAAAAATAAAAAGTGTAAAATTCATAAATTCATTCCTACTGTAACAATTCAATGAGATTTTTTGCAAATTATTGATCAATGATTTGAGCCCCCCCTGCCCCGTCACGGCAAATCTCTATAGGGGGGTCCCTACACTATGTTATAAATTAATATCGTACCATAATACCATGGTATATATGTCCCCCATCCTGGTATATATGTTCCACATCCTGGTATATTTGACCCCCATCCTGGTATAGATATCACCCATTCTGGTATTTATATCCCCATCCTGGGATCATTCCAGAATATTTGTCCCCCATCCTGGTGTATATGTCTCCAATCCTGGTATGTACAGTGGGGAAAAAAGTATTTAGTCAGCCACCAATTGTGCAAGTTCTCCCACTTATAAAGATGAGATTTGCCTGTAATTGACATCATAGGTGACCACAACTATACAAAATGAGTAAACAAATCCAGAAAATCCCCGCGTCTGATTTGGCAAGATTTTTTGAGAAAATTCTGGTGGAAAATAAGTATTTGATCAATAAGAAAAGTTCATCTCAATATTTTGTTATATATCTTTTGTTGGCAATGACAGAGGGAACATGTTTTCTGTAAGTCTTCACAAGATTGGCACACACTGTTGGTGGTATGTTGAGCCATTGATCCATGCAGGTCTCCTCTAGAGCAGTGATGTTTTGGGCCTGTCACTGGGCAACACAAACTTTCAACTCCCTCCGAAGGTTTTCTATGGGGTTGAGATCTGGAGACTGGCTAGGCCACTCCAGGACCTTCATATGCTTCTTACGAAGCCACTCCTTTGTTGCCCTGGTGGTGTGCTTGGGATTATTATCATGCTGAAAGACCCAGCCACGTTTCTTCTTCAATGCCCTTGCTGATGGAAGGAGGTTTGCACTCAAAATCTCACGATACATGGCCCCATTCATTCTTTCGTGTACAGGGATCAGTGAATGATGGCAAGGAGAGGGGTGCACTGGACAATTGCTTTGTGCCTATATTCCCACGGGGACCCCTGATATGTTTTGGCAGCAATCCTTTTCCTCTGCGAACATGCACCTCAGTCCTCAGCAGCCAACCCCGCTTCAGCTCCTTATCCTCCATGTGGGCCACCTCCATGCCGAAATGATGGCGTTGATGTCGCGGGCGGAGGAGGGGACGCTGCCCTCACCCACTGCTCGGGTCCGGCTGCTGCTGCTGCTGCTCGGTGGTGGCTCGAGCGGTGGGCCGGATCCTGGGGACTCGAGCGGCGCTCCTCGCCCGTGAGTGAAAAGGGTGTTTGTGGTTTTTAGGGATATTGTCCGTGACGCCACCCACGGTTGTGGTGAGGTTGGTTGTGGTGAGGTTGTTGACACCACCGCTGCTCTGGACGGGGATCCCGGGAGCGATGACAGGGAGCAGCTTGGATGTTGGTTCTCCCCTCCGTGGGTAGGGGGATTGGTTGTCCCGGGGCCTGGTGAGGGGTAGGGATGTATGTGTCACGCTCCCCGGGTCCTCACCCCCGTTCCCCGGCTCACCTGCCACGCTCTCCGCTCCCCAGTCACCGGATTCCGTCCGTCCCAGGGCTCCGGGCCCCCGATCCCGGCGCCCGACAGCTTCCCTGGACCTGGCCGGCTCCCCTGCGTCCTCCTCGCAGCCTCCTTCCCTGGCTTCTGGCACCCGGGCGGCGCGCATGCGCATTAGGGCGCGCGCGCGGTCACTGACCCTTTCTTAAAGGGCCAGCGTCCATTAACAGGAAATGAGGTTGCACAGGTACAGGGTATATAGGGGGTCATTGTCCAAGGGGGCGGGGCCTGATCTTCGTGTTCCCTGAGCTAGGAGTCAGGTCTCTTGGTGTTTATGTGCCTGTACTCACCTATCTGTCTTTGTAGAGCCGTACCTGCCTCGCCATCCAGTCTGCCGTGTCCTGATCCCCGCACGCTGTCCGTCTGCCATCTGACAGTCCGTACCATCCCGGATCCCTGCGGTGACCCGTCATCTTGCTCCAGAGGTTCCGGACCCCGCCTGATATCACCTCGGCCTCCGAACCTGAGCTACGTCACCAAGACCACCTTCTGTGACTCCGTGGTCCCTGGGACTCCTCCGCTGCCTTCTCTTGCACGGACTGTTCTACTGCCCATCAGTGCTTCAGCTGCCGGACTCCCTACCACCATCTCAGAGAGTTCGGTCCAGTGGATCCACCTCCTGGGTCTGCCCGACCGCCCGGCCGTGACAGTAAGATCAGGCCATGGATCCCGCTGCAGCACTAATGGCTCTGCAAGAGGAACTCCAACGCCAGCGTGAAGTCCAGACCCGCATGCTGCAATTCATGACCTCCGTGGACACCCGCCTGTACACATTACAAGCATCAATGACGCCTGCGGCACCCAGGTCCCCCGCCAGGCAAGCCATGGCCCCCGCACCAGTGGCAACCTCGTCAGATGCTTCCCGACTCCGTTTGGCGTCACCTCCTCGTTATGCTGGAGATCCCAAGACCTGCAGGGGCTTCATAAATCAATGTTCCCTTCATTTCACGCAGCTGCCACATCTGTTCGCCTCCGACCAAGCCAAGGTCGCCTTTATAATGTCCCACCTAGAGGGCGAGGCGCTGGCGTGGATGAACCCCTTGTGGGAGAAGGAGGACCCCATGACCAAGGATCTTCAACAGTTCCTGCAGGCATTCCGCAGCACCTTTGACGAGCCGGGACGCGCTTCTGCCTCTGCTTCATCACTCCTCCGCCTACGTCAAGGAACACTGACGGTGGGCCAATACGCCATCCGTTTTCGCACTTTGGCTTCAGAACTCGGGTGGAATAATGAGGCCCTAACAGCCGCCTTCTGGGAGGGACTCTCGAGTCGCATCAAGGATGAGTTGGCGGGTCGGGACGTGCCCTCCACCCTAGATGCCCTGATTGCCCTAGCAACTCGTGTGGACATACGTTTTCAGGAGCGCTCCAAAGAGCTATCTCGTGAGAGACGCCCGTTACGGCATTCATCTCCTCCTCAGAAGCCCTCCGTACCTCAGTCATCAACAGCTGGGAGTCCCGTCCACGAGCCCATGCAGATTGACCGAGTGCGTCAGTCTGCACAACGTAGAGCAGAGCGGCTTGCCCAGGGTCTCTGCTTTTACTGCGGTGAGGGCACACACCTCCTCCGTTCCTGTCCGGAAAGGCCGGGAAACTCCAAAGCCTAGGGTTGGTAGGAGAGGCCACCCTAGGTGCTGGGACTCTCTCCGATCCGGTCACATGGACCGTGCAAGTGACAACGGGAGAGACGCGGTTCACGGCTGAGGCCTATCTTGATTCCGGGGCAGCAGGCAATTTCATCCAGCAAGCCACCGTGGACAAATACCAGGTGCCTGTTATCCCACTCAACAAGCCCCTGGTGATTGCCTCTGTGGATGGGAGACCCCTTTCTGACACCATCTCCTGGACCACCAGGCCGGTTGAACTGCGCATCGGTGCTCTTCACACCGAGAACATCGCCTTCTACGTCCTACCGCACATGTCCCATCAGATCCTGCTGGGCCTTCCATGGTTACGGACTCACGAACCATCAGTCAGCTGGGGCACTGGCGAAATCACCCGCTGGGGTGCTTCGTGTCATGAGAGATGCCTAAAATCCACACAACCCATCCGACGACCTCCGGTTCCTGAGAACCTACCGGGGCTGCCCTCGGCTTATTGGTCCTTTGCTGATGTCTTTGATAAAAAAGAATCCGAGGTACTGCCGCCACATCGCCCCTACGATTGTGCCATCGACCTGCTCCCTGGAACAACGCCACCACGAGGACGGATATATCCTTTATCTCCAGCCGAAACAAGGGCTATGTCGACTTACATCTCAGAGAGCCTGGCTAGGGGATTCATTCGGAGATCCTCCTCTCCTGCTGGAGCAGGTTTCTTCTTTGTCAAGAAAAAAGAGGGCGATTTACGTCCCTGCATCGACTACCGGGGTCTGAATCAGATCACTGTTAAGAACAAGTACCCTCTGCCGCTCATCCCCGAATTGTTTGACCGGCTTAGAGGAGCTCGTCTGTTCACCAAGCTGGATCTTCGGGGTGCTTACAATCTGGTGCGCATCCGCTCTGGTGACGAATGGAAGACCGCGTTTAATACGCGTGATGGACATTATGAGTACTGCGTGATGCCCTTCGGCCTGTGTAACGCCCCTGCCGTCTTCCAAGAACTGGTGAACGACGTGTTCCGAGACCTCCTCTACACCTGTGTGGTAGTATATCTAGATGACATCCTTGTCTTCTCTCCGGACCTCCCAACCCACAGAGAGCACGTACAGCTGGTTCTACGACGACTAAGAGAGAACCGTCTGTACGCAAAGTATGAGAAGTGTGTCTTTGAGCAGTCTTCTCTCCCCTTTCTGGGGTACATCATCTCTGAGACTGGACTGCAGATGGATCCCAAGAAGGTCTCCGCCATTCTCAACTGGCCTCCCCCTTCTGGACTGAAGGCAATCCAACGCTTCCTGGGATTCGCCAACTACTACCGCCAATTCGTCCCTCACTTCTCTGCGCTGACTGCTCCACTTTCCGCTTTGACTAAGAAAGAGGCAAATCCAAAGGACTGGTCGCCTGCGGCCGACGCCGCGTTTGGCTCTTTGAAGCGGGCTTTTGCTTCCTCGCCTGTACTTCACCGTCCGGAGTTGAACCGCCAGTTCACCTTGGAGGTGGATGCCTCCTCCTCAGGAGCCGGAGCAGTGCTCATGCAGAAGTCCTCCTCCGGGAAGATGGTGACTTGCGGATTCTTCTCCAAGGGCTTCTCAGCGCCTGAACGCAACTATACCATCGGGGACCGAGAGCTCTTGGCAGTCAAACTGGCACTGGAGGAATGGCGCTACCTCCTGGAAGGTGCAGTGTATCCCGTGATCATCTACACGGACCACAAGAACCTAGAATACCTGCGGTCCGCTCAGCGACTGAACCCACGGCAAGCCAGGTGGTCCTTATTCTTTGCCAGGTTCGACTTTCAGCTTCACTTCCGACCCGCGGACAAGAATGTACGCGCTGATGCCTTGTCCAGGTCTTTCATGCCCATGGAGCAGGAGGAAGAGACTACCCAACCCATCATCTGTCCTAGCAACATCATTCCGGTGGCCCCTGTTACCCTAGCCCAGATACCGCCCGGGAAGACCTATGTCTCCGATACCGACAGGCAAAAAGTGTTACACTGGGGTCATGCCTCAAAAACAGCCGGGCATGCTGGTCAGAAGAGAACATGGGGTGCGATTGTACGCCATTACTGGTGGCCATCCCTTCGCACGGACGTCGCTGCTTTTGTCTCTGCCTGCTCCTCCTGTGCCAGGAACAAGACGCCCAAACACTTGCCCCATGGCCGTCTTCTGCCTTTACCGATACCCTCAGTCCCGTGGCAACACATAGCAATGGACTTTATTACGGACTTGCCATTATCCTCCGGGCACACAGTCATATGGGTCGTGGTTGATCGATTCTCCAAAATGGCCCACTTCGTTCCTATGGCCGGACTGCCCTCTGCTCAGGAACTCGCGGAAGCCTATATACATCACATCTTCCGCTTGCATGGCTTTCCATCCCACATAGTGTCCGACAGAGGAACTCAGTTCACCTCCCGCTTCTGGAGGGCTCTATGCAAACATCTGGGAGTGACTCTGGACTTTTCTTCTTCTTACCATCCTCAGTCTAACGGCCAAGTGGAGAGGGTCAATCAAATCGTGACCTCATACCTACGTCACTATGTCAACGCCCATCACGACGACTGGTCCTCGCTTCTGCCTTGGGCTGAATTCTCCCATAACCACCACGTCAGTGAGTCATCCTCCGAATCTCCCTTCCATGTTGTTTATGGACTCCAGCCCGCCGTCCCATTGCCTATATCCCCTTCATCGGATGTTCCGGCTGCTGATACTGCAGTTCGTGACTTTGCTACCATTTGGGACTCTGTCAAAGCGTCCCTTGGGCGCGCTTCCCAGCGGATGAAGAAACACGCTGACAAGAGACGTCTGGATCCTCCGTGTTTCTCTCCTGGTGACCTGGTCTGGCTTGCTTCCCAGTACATCCGATTGAAGATACCTTCCTACAAGCTGGGTCCTCGCTACATCGGGCCGTTTAAGGTCCTCAGCAAGATCAATGAGGTATCCTACAAGCTACAGCTCCCGGCCACGATGAGGATACCCAACTCCTTCCACGTCTCTCTGCTCAAGCCGGTTGTCCTTGGTCCCTTCTCCGCTGCTGCCAGTCCGGCCCCTCCTCCTATTGCCGATGATGACATCTATGCGGTAAGGGATATCGTGGCCATGAAGACCGTACGAGGTCGACAGTTCTTCCTGGTGGACTGGGAAGGGTATGGTCCTGAGGATAGGTCTTGGGAGCCCAGGGAGAACGTGGGCACTCCTCTTATCCGTGCCTTCATGTCCCGGTTGCGGGGAGGGGGGCGTGGGGGGGGGGGTACTGTCACGCTCCCCGGGTCCTCACCCCCGTTCCCCGGCTCACCTGCCACGCTCTCCGCTCCCCAGTCACCGGATTCCGTCCGTCCCAGGGCTCCGGGCCCCCGATCCCGGCGCCCGACAGCTTCCCTGGACCTGGCCGGCTCCCCTGCGTCCTCCTCGCAGCCTCCTTCCCTGGCTTCTGGCACCCGGGCGGCGCGCATGCGCATTAGGGCGCGCGCGCGGTCACTGACCCTTTCTTAAAGGGCCAGCGTCCATTAACAGGAAATGAGGTTGCACAGGTACAGGGTATATAGGGGGTCATTGTCCAAGGGGGCGGGGCCTGATCTTCGTGTTCCCTGAGCTAGGAGTCAGGTCTCTTGGTGTTTATGTGCCTGTACTCACCTATCTGTCTTTGTAGAGCCGTACCTGCCTCGCCATCCAGTCTGCCGTGTCCTGATCCCCGCACGCTGTCCGTCTGCCATCTGACAGTCCGTACCATCCCGGATCCCTGCGGTGACCCGTCATCTTGCTCCAGAGGTTCCGGACCCCGCCTGATATCACCTCGGCCTCCGAACCTGAGCTACGTCACCAAGACCACCTTCTGTGACTCCGTGGTCCCTGGGACTCCTCCGCTGCCTTCTCTTGCACGGACTGTTCTACTGCCCATCAGTGCTTCAGCTGCCGGACTCCCTACCACCATCTCAGAGAGTTCGGTCCAGTGGATCCACCTCCTGGGTCTGCCCGACCGCCCGGCCGTGACAGTATGGCAGGTGGGTTACGGGGCCTGGTGAGGTGCAGGGTCGCGGGGGCAGCACTGTGCCGTACAGCACAGTGGTACTCACTCAGCCAGTAACGAATACACAGTCTCCGGTAAAACAAACGGCTGGATGGACGGGTCCCACAGATGGCTGCGGTGTTTCTCCTCCCGGCAGGTTGATGGTGACTGCCTTTCCCTGCACCTGTGTAGTGTGTACGGTTCCAATGGGTTCCCACCGTTCCCCAGCTTGGATGGGTGCTGAAGGAGCCCCTTTTGCCCGCAGGCTCTGGCCCTGGGAACTTTAGCCTTGGTGGTGACTGTGTTTCCCTTCACGGTTTGAGCTGTTGCCTTCAATCGGGTCTTGACTGCTGGGAAACCCCGGAGGTTCCCTTCGCTAACGGATTTGACAAATTCAACGGCGACTCCTAGCCTTGTCGGGGTCCGTAAGCCCTGCCGGATGGTGCTGGCTTCTCTTTGTTCACCGGTCTGGTACCACCGGGCCACCGCCCGTCCACGGTCCTTACGGCTCACTCTGATCGGCCTCTCCTGCAGACGGTCACCACCGTCTGCCAACCTTGCTGTACCGTCCGGGCCACACACCCGGACCGCTTTCTGTCTGTGGTTTCTTTACCACTTCACTCTCCTCACTAACTAACTAACTAACTACTCCCTCCTTTTCCCGCCTCCAGGACTGTGAACTCCTCGGTGGGCGGGGCCAACCGCCTGGCTGAACCCCTGGTGTGGACATCAGCCCCTGGAGGAAGGCAACAAGGATTTTATGTTTGGCTTTGGTGTGCCTAACCGGGGTGTGGGGTGTGTTGGTGTTGTTCTGTGACGACCTGGCTTGTCCATTGTCCATAATGTCCATTGACATTATATCAGGCTTACTGTTGAAAGGGGTAGTCGGCAGGTAGGAGATGTTTTGCGGGCCTCTCGTTCAGCAGCTGCGTAATGCTGACCTAATGCTTAGTCCAGGGTCTTGAAAATTAATTTGCTCATCTCTATACTCAGAAAATATTTATATTTATTGCAGAAATGTTCTGCCAAGGATTTATTTTGATTGGAGTTTATCCTTTTAAATCAGGAAATCTCTTCCCAAATCCTATTTCAGCAAATACGATCCTTGTTAGGAGCTCAAAACTAATAGTGCAGTAAAGATGTCATGGCTATTCATTGAAGGTTTTTTTTTTAATTGTTAAAATAACGTGCACTTGCTAGAGCATCATTGAGCGCTTTGTGTGATCGTATACTTTCCTATGTTTTAACTGACTGCCTTAAGAGCAATAAATATCGATGTGCTACTCTCATCTTGGCCACTAGATGTCAGAATGGAGACGCTAGAACAGCTGCTTTCTCCATATGCGGCACACGCCGCTGGAAACTGCTCGTCTTTTGTCGATATCTGTTCTAAACTTATTTAGATATAATAAACTATACATTAAAAGGTTACAGTGAAGGAAATAAGTATTTGATCCTCTGCTCATTTTGCAAGTTCTCTCACCTACAAAGAATGGAGAGGTCTGTAATTTTCATCGTAGGTGACTTCAACTGTGACAGAGTAAAGAAAATCCAGAAAATTCCATTGTATGGTTATTAAATAATTAATTTGCACGAAATGACTATTTGATACAATAGAAAAACAGAACTTAATATTTGGTAGAAACCTTTGTTTGCAGTTACAGAGGTCGGACGTTTCCTGTAGTTCTTGACCAGGTTTGCACACACTGCAGTAGGGATTTTGGCGACTGCTCCATACAGATCTTCTCCAGATCTTTCAGGTCACTTCTCCATACAGATCTTCTCCTGATCTTTGAGGTCACTCCTCCATACAGATCTTCTGCAGATCTTTGAGGTCACTACTCCATACAGATCTTCTCCAGATCTTTGAGGTCACTCCTCCATACAGATCTTCTCCAGATCTTTGAGGTCACTCCTCCATACAGATCTTCTGCAGATCTTTGAGGTCACTCCTCCATAAAGATCTTCTCCAGATCTTTCAGGTCACTCCTCAATACAGATCTTCTCCAGATCTTTCAGGTCGCTCCTCCATACAGATCTTCTCCTGATCTTTCAGGTCACTCCTCCATACAGATCTTCTCCAGATATTTCAGGTCACTCCTCAATACAGATCTGCTCCAGATCTTTCAGGTCGCTCCTCCATACAGATTTTCCTCAGATCTTTGAGGTTACGCCTCCATAAAGATCTTCTCCAGATCTCTCAGATCACTCCTCCATACAGATCTTCTCCAGATCTTTCAGGTCGCTCCTCCATACAGATCTTCTCCTGATCTTTCAGGTCACTCCTCCATGCAGATCTTCTCCAGATCTTTTAGGTCACTTCTCCATACAGATCTTCTTCAGATCTTTCAGGTTTCAGGGTGGTCACTGGGCGACATTGATTTTCAACTCCTCCAAAGATTTTCTATTGGGTTCAGGTCTGGAGACTGGCTAGGACACTCCAGGACATTGAAATGCTTCTTACGGAGCCACTCCTTATTTGCCCTGGTTGTCTGTTTAAGGTCATTGTCTTGCTGGAAGACCCAGCCACGACCTATCTTCAATGTTCTTACTACGGGAAGGAGGTTGTTGGCTTAAATCTTGTGATACATGACTCCATCCATCGTCCCTTCAATATGGTGCAGTCGCACTGTCCCCTTTTCAGAAAAGTACCCCCAAAGTATGATGTTCCACCCCCATGCTTCATGGGTGGGACGGTGTTCTTGAGGTTGTACTCATTCTTTTTCTTAATCTAAATAAGGCATGTGGAGTTGATACTAAAAAGTCCTATTTTAGTTTTATCTGACCACATGACCATCTTCCATGGCTCCTCTGGATCATCCAGATGGTCATTGGAGAACTTCAAACAGAACATATGCTGGTGTGAGAAGGGGAACCTTGTGTGCCCTGCAGGATTTTAACACATTACGGCATAGTGTGTTACTAACAGTAGCCTTTACGACTGTGGACCCAGCTCAATTCAAGTCATTGACTGGATGCTTCCATGTAGTTCTGGGCAAATTTCTGATCCTTCTCAGAATCATCCTTACCTCACGAGGCGAGATCTTGCATGGAATAAGATTGACAGTCATCTTGTGTTTCTTCAATTCTCTAACAATTGTGCTAACAGTTGTTGCCTCCTCACCAAGCTGCTTGCCTATTATCCTGTAGCCCATCCCAGCCCTGTGGAAGTCTACAATTTGGACCCTCGTGTCCTTAGACAGCTCTTTGATTTTGACCATGGTGGAGAGGTTGGAGTGTGATTGATTGTGTGGACAGGTGTCTTTTATACAGGTAATGGGTTCAAACAGGAGCAATTAATACAGGTAATGAGTGCAGAGTAGGAGCTTCTTAAAGAAGAAAGAACAGGTCTGTGAGAGCCAGAGTTCTTGATTGATCAAATACTATTTCATGCAATAAAATACAAAATAATTATTTAAAAATCATACAATGTGATATTCTGGATTTTTTTTTTTGTATTCTGTCTGTTACAGTTTAAGTCACCTACAATACAAATGACAGACCTCTCCAGTCTTTGTGCATGGGAAAATTGCAAAATCATCCGTATATCAAATACTTATTTTTCCCCACTGTTTAACTGGACCTGATGATGTGGATAGTGATATCAATGTATTTGTTATTTTTACTATGAGTAAGTTTTTTATTACGAACTTTCATTTAGACAGTATATAGTTAGGCCAGGCAGCAGGAAAATATCCCACATTTTGCTAGACGTGTTAGACACTTTTTTTACGGCAGCTCTAGTGTACTTAAGCGGGCTTTACACGCTACGACATCGCTCAAGTGATCTCGTTGGGGTCACGGATTTTGTGACGCACATCCGGTCGCTTTAGCGATGTTGTTGCATGTGACACCTATGAGCGATTTTTGCATTGTCGCAAAAACGTGCAAAATCGCTCATCAGTGACATGGGGGTCCATTCTCAAATATCGTTACTGCTGCAGTAACGAAGTTGTTCCTCATTCCTGCAGCAGCACACATCGCTCCGTGTGACACCGCAGGAACTACGAACATCCCCTTACCTGCGTCCCGGCCACTATGCGGAAGGAAGGAGGTGGGCGGGATGTTACGTCCCGCTCATCTCCACCCCTCCGCTTGTATTGGGCGGCGGTTCAGTGACGCTGCTGTGACGTCGCTGTGACGCTGAACGAACCGCCTCCTTAGAAAGGAGGCGGTTCGCTGGTCACAGCGACATCGCAAGGAAGGTAAGTCCGTGTGACGGGTCCGGGCGATGTTGTGCGACACGGGCAGCGATTGGCCCGTGTCGCACAACCGATGGGGGCGGGTACGCACGCTGGCGATATCGGTACCGATATCGCAGTGTGTAAAGCGGCCTTTACCCCCTTTGTCTGGAAATTGGTCAATATTGTAAAAAAAAAAGTCCCTAAAATGTATAATAATACTGGAATATTGTATACGGTGCCTACAAGTAGTATTCAACCCCCTGCAGATTTAGCAGGTTTACACATTCGGAATTAACTTGGCATTGTGATATTTGGACTGTAGATCAGCCTGGAAGTGTGAAATGCACTGCAGCAAAAAAGAATGTTATTTCTTTTTTATTTTATTTTTTAAATTGAGAAAAGTTTATTCAAAGGGTCATTTATTATTCAACCCCTCAAACCACCAGAATTCTGTTTGGTTCCCCTAAAGTATTAAGAAGTATTTCAGGCACAAAGAACAATGAGCTTCACATGTTTGGATTAATTATCTCTTTTTCCAGCCTTTTCTGACTAATTAAGACCCTCCCCAAACTTGTGAACAGCACTCATACTTGGTCAACATGGGAAAGACAAAGGAGCATTCCAAGGCCATCAGAGACAAGATCGTGGAGGGTCACAAGGCTGGCAAGGGGTACAAAACCCTTTCAAAGGAGTTGGGCCTACCTGTCTCTACTGTTGGGAGCATAATCCGGAAGTGGAAGGCTTATGGAACTACTGTTAGCCTTCCACGGCCTGGACAGCCTTTGAAAGTTTCCAACCGTGCCGAGGCCAGGCTTGTCTGAAGAGTCAAGGCTAACCCAAGGACAACAAGGAAGGAGCTCCGGGAAGATCTCATGGCAGTGGGGACATTGGTTTCAGTCAATACCATAAGTAACGTACTCCACCTCAATGGTCTCCGTTCCAGACGAGCCCGTAAGGTACCTTTACTTTCAAAGCGTCATGTCAAGGCTCATCTACAGTTTGCTCATGATCACTTGGAGGACTCTGAGACAGATTGGTTCAAGGTTCTCTGGTCTGATGAGACCAAGATCGAGATCTTTGGTGCCAACCACACACGTGACGTTTGGAGACTAGATGGCACTGCATACGACCCCAAGAATACCATCCCTACAGTCAAGCATGGTGGTGGTAGCATCATGCTGTGGGGCTGTTTCTCAGCCAAGGGGCCTGGCCATCTTGTCCGCATCCATGGGAAGATGGATAGCATGGCCTACCTGGAGATTTTGGCCAAGAACCTCCGCTCCTCCATCAAGGATCTTAAGATGGGTCATCATTTCATCTTCCAACAAGACAACGACCCAAAGCACACAGCCAAGAAAACCAAGGCCTGTTTCAAGAGGGAAAAAATCAAGGTGTTGCAGTGGCCTAGTCAGTCTCCTGACCTTAACCCAATTGAAAACTTGTGGAAGGAGCTCAAGATTAAAGTCCACATGAGACACCCAAAGAACCTAGATAACTTGGAGAAGATCTGCATGGAGGAGTGGGGCAAGATAACTCCAGAGACCTGTGCCGGCCTGATCAGGTCTTATAAAAGATGATTATTAGCTTTAATTGCAAACAAGGGTTATTCCACAAAATATTAAACCTAGGGGTTGAATAATAATTGACCCACACTTTTATGTTGAAAATTTATTAAAATTTAACTGAGCAACATAACTTGTTGGTTTGTAAGATTTATGCATCTGTTAATAAATCCTGCTCTTGTTTGAAGTTTGCAGGCTCTAACTTATTTGCATCTTTTCAAACCTGCTAAATCTGCAGGGGGTTGAATACTACTTGTAGGCACTGTATATGCCATGATTTTGTGGGGGTGGGAGAACAGAATGGAGGACATTATACAGCAGTACTGAGTAGTGTAGCTGTGAATCCAGCTCTGGGGTGAGATATAACACTAACTAGAAAGCAGCAGCATGGTCAGTGTGTGTCTCTGCCTCTGTCTCTGTCTCTAACACTCAGCTCCTTCTCCTCCCCTCTCCATAGAGATTAGTAGGCAGCTGTAATCTGATCCTTCAGTGAACTGTTACTATGTCTAGCTTTGATCAAGTTGGATTTCAGCTCCTTGTATATTCATGATTCAAGAGGACAAAATGAGTATTCCTTTTTTTGTATAAATATACAAAATAAGTTGTTCCATCCATGTTTGAACACTTCTCTACACTCTTCGTCTCTGCCGCTTGGTGGCACAATGGTTACACTGCTGATGACGTTGGAGGATGCAGCCCCAGACCTGATGCACATTAGTCTGGCTTAGACTTGTTGCCCCTCGCAGACACGGAGTTTGCTGATTATCTATTGTAATAAATTCTTTGCTGTGATCCTTAGGTGGGGCCACTCCCTATTTAAACCCACACCGGTTATTTCTTGCTGCCAGTTATGATTTGTAACTTACCTGGTCTGTTGTGTTGTCTGTCCATAGTATCCAGTGTCTCCTGGTGTTTAGTTTATGAATTTGTGAATTTGGCTCATTATTCTGTTTACCTGACAGTGTAAAACGATTTTGTCCCCAATTTTGACTCCTTGGAATGACGACCTTTTTCTCGGCCAGCAGTCACTCAATGGAAGTGATGGGCCCACAGGGTTTGGGGGGTTACTGGTCACCGGGCCGGTGTAGGGGGTGGGATGTCACAGCGGCCAGGCCCGGTTCCGTGACCCCGGCGGTGTTAATAAAGATGGATGAAGGGAATATTTACAGGGGAGAAGAGTTTGTATTTGTGACGCCACCTGTGGTCTGTGGCTAATATAGGAGCCGACGCTGAGGGAGGTATCCTCCGAGGCAGATGGTAGCACAGCTTGGATGATACAGCTCTTCCCAGGCAGAGCTCAGGACCCAGGGATGTTGGGAGGGAAAGTCTCTGATGGCAGCGGGGCGCAAGGGCGACGCCGCCGGCAGTGATGGGACGAAACAGGGATTGCAGTCAAAGTTCTTTACTCACTGAGATGTCACCGCCTTTGGAGTGAGGAGATCCGCTGTCATGAGCTCCAGCCAATCCTGGATAGTTTGGAGGTCAAGGCCAGTGTTCCTTCTGTGTGTCCTTTCTATTGGTAATCCCTCCACCCAGCACCTGGTCAGTGGAACGGGTCCCGGGTGCTTGCTGCACTCCCCGCGAGCCCTGGGATCCCCCTTCTTCCTAAGAACCCTGGCCGAGGGTCTCCGGCTCCAAGCCACGGGTCCCTTACTCTTTTGTGTCCTCTCTCCATTGTCTGCTGTTGCCCGTTCAAGGTCCAGGCACGAACCCCTGATGTCTAATGTTGCTCCTTACTTTCCCTGATCGTGCCCCACCTCCCGGGTAGCTGAATTAGTGGGTAGGAGGTCCCATACCTCCTGATGACCACCCCCAGCACCTACGCTAGCCCAATCCTAGTAGGAGGGCAGCTAAATGTGTGTTGGATGAATTGCGTTGTGCACCGGTGAATGACGTCCTCCTTACCCGGGAGAAATACTACACCTCGGCTGAGGTGCTGTACCTTGCGGTGCCTGAAGCCTCAGGTGTGCCACAGAAGTAACCCAGGGGGGCCTGCAGAAGTCCAGATCTCCATATAAGACTTAAAGGCTGAAAGCAAGGATTCCCATGGAAAAGCTTGTATAAAGCTAGATGAATAGGAGCGAGCCTCCATGAGAATATATAAGTAAGTACTGTATATATATATATATATATATATATATATATATATATATACATGATGCAGGATACAATTACATGAACTCTTGCTTTTATTACAGAACAGAAAAATTCATAGCAAAGAAATCATGATGCTATAGAATTGAAATGTCTCAACTAAGGAATGAAACCAAAACTCATTCCAGCCGGGTTTCTGGAATCGTAGAAGTAACACAATTACTACATTGTCTGGTGAGGACAAGAGAAGAAGACACAATGTTCCCTCCTAGATATAAAGGTGCCCACAAATCGCCCAGGTGTGCAGCATCAAAGAAGACCTCCTTTTTTGTTGCCACCGCAGCTTTTTATAATCTTTAACCATATTAATACGAATAAAGACCTTAAGAAAACACTATTTTCCAACCATATCCTTCCTAGACCTACAAAAATTATCATGCAAGGACGGTAGGAATGGACTGATGGGTTAAAGAATTTTTTTTAACTGTTAGGCTCATTTCACACTGCGTTCTTCCTCACGCTCAGTGGTTCCATTGGGGCTTACAATCGAAACATGATTCGGTCGTATAGCGAAAAGGGAGTTACCGCGTATCCTGTTCTGCCCCATTTCTGGGAGTATAGGAGGACAGCCAAACATAGTCTACCTCAGTATGAGTATTTTCCTAAAAGTGGTGCATGACAGATTACACGGTGACTCCGTCTGCATCATTTTAGACAATGGCCTCATCAGTGGATATGTCCAAATCTTGTTTTGAGGGGAGTTCGAATGTAAGCCCCGATGGGACTACTCAACGTGGGGAAGAACACAATGTGAAAGGGGCCTTAGTCTCCAACTGCTCCCATCTGAGGAGTTTCAGTGACAAAGTGGATCGTCATCCAGAAAATCAAAAGAAGGATCTAATATTTGTTTCCATTTTCCATAACCATGAAAGGAACTCTTGACATTCAAACTCCTCTAGGGAGGAGACAAGTACAGGTATTCTCACCAAATAGTAAAGGAGATAAGAACAGGTTTCAACCCCCTTTATTAAGCTCCCTCTAGTAGTCGCATGCTGTGCCTCAATACTGTACCTACCCTTGTGCATGTGCATTTTTGTTGTGTATACAGCATGATCACTGTCTGGCGCCATAACTAAAGGGGATGTCCTTTAGAAACAAAAAGGGAAAAAATAGGAAATAATTTTTTAAAAGTAAAAGAAAAATGAAAACAGAACATTTAGGGAGGCAGCAGGAATAAAATAAACAACTTTTGACCTGGTGAGTGGTGCTCTTTAACGGCATGGGCACCAGTAGCGTAACTAGAGCTCGGTGGAACAGTGGTGGACCGGGACAGGGTAGTGGCCCGCCGGTACCGACCCGGGGAACCGACTCGGAAACCAGAGCACACAGGGGGGTACTCAGACCCTGAAACGAGGTCCAGAATCCACTGGACTGAGTTAATTAACTGATTGCAGTCTGGACTATAGGTCCTTTGCCACCCAAGTCCCGACTGAAGACAACAGCTCACCGAGGGGGATAGAAAGCCACCGCACAGGCAGAGAGATCCCACAGGCCAGCGTCTGCAGGCAAAAGGGCTCTCCCGACATTCACAAAGCCGGGGAGCGGACTCCCGTTGCTGAAGCGCAGGCAGCCCAAGTACACAACAAGGTGCAGGAGAAAGGCCAAGACCACCGAACCGGGTGGGGGACCAGACACAGCCAGCTGCGGGCACCGACCACCATCAACTTGTTTACCGGAGACTTGTGTGTGTCAATAACAGTGAGCACAACAGTGCCATCCGGCCTAAGGAGCCCTTGTCTGCAGACGCTGGCCCGTGAAATCTCTGAGCCCTGGTGGTGGCATTTTATCCCCCTTGGTGGGCTGTTGTCTTCTAATAGGGACTTTGGGTGGGACAGGACCTCTAGTCCTGGCCTCAATCGGTTAATTAACCAGTTCCAGTAGCTTCTGGACTTGGCTTCAGGGTCCGAGTACCCCCCTCTGTGCTCCGGTTTCCGAGTCGGTTCCCCGGGTCGGTACTGGCGGGCCACTACCCTGTCCCGTTCCACCTCGGTTCCACCGAGCCGTCTTCCTGGCTCCCGCAGACAGAGACCGCTGTCTGCTTCCTAGCCAATGGCACCAGGGCTCCTACCCTGGCGCCGTTCAATTTGCGGTATTCGCCTCTGCTGGAGCTGGACACAGCTCCAGCCCACACTCCTCTCCTCTCTTGAACTCTAACACTTGTCTGTTTACTTTCCCGCCCCGGGCTGTCTAGACTCCTCGGTGGGCGTCTTCCAACCGCCTGGTTCCGCCCCCTGGGGTGTCTACCTAGCCCTGAGGGGGGTGACTAGGGTTTTAAAGGTTGGCTGATGTCACCTGTGAGGGAAAGGTGTTGTGCAGGGGCCTATTTGTGACTACCTGGCCCGGCCAGGACTTCACATATATATGTATAACCCCATCCTGATAAAAATGTCCTCATCCTGGTATATATGTCGCCATCCTGGTATATATGTCCCCATCTTTGGCCCTCTTGGTGTCTACTGTCCCCCCTCCTGGCGTATACTTTCCCCCTGCTGGGCCTCTTCTGGTATATATTGTACAACTCCTGGTATCTACTGTCCCTCTCCTGGTATACATGTCCCCATCCTGGTATATAAGTCCCCATCCTGGGCCCCTCCTGGTAAATACTGTCACCCTCCTGGTATAAATTGTCCCCTTCCTGGTGTCTACTGTCCCCCTCCTGGTATATATGTCCCCATTCTGGTAAATATGTCTCTGTTCTGTGTAATGCAAAAAACAACAACATTGTACTCACCACCCCTGGCTCCCACATCACCCAGTGTCCTCCTGTGTAGCCAGTGCACAGTAGACATTAGCTTTTATCGGTGTCGGTGCTATTTCAACGTATGATGACATTGCTATGTGCTGCTCTCAGTCGCTGGGACACAGTTGAAAATTGCCGACTTCTGTTTGGCCAGCAGTGTGTATCGCAGAACAGGGACCCAATGGGTCTCTGCACCGCAATTCATTTCAGCTGGATATGCAGCCTCGGACACACATCCAGCTGAAGCAGGGCCTGTGGGCCCCCTGCACCCTCAGGCCCGGTCTCAGTTGTGATCCATGTCACCATTCCGCTCCTGATGGGCACTAATATTTAATATATAGAGGCACAGTCTCTTAACAATGTATAACTATATTAGTAAATATTATTTTCAGAATATACAGCGTTGATTCTTCTATTAAACCCCTTTAGGTGTACAGTAATCTACAACCACACAAAGGAAAGCAAACAACAAAAAGAACATTAAGAAGATATCAGATCGGAGCCAGGAATGTTCTGTAATTATTAAAAACAGCCTCAGGGAATCTATCCTAATGAATAAACCCTTAATCGTTACTATCTAAACAAAAAAATAAAGCGTAGACCATACCGCAGCCGCGTACCCTTCCAGTGGAGACCTATGGTTCAGTTGTGGTCAGAGCTGGAATCATCATCACACAACTTTAAAAAAATGAAATATAGCTAACAGGTAAAATGAAAGAAGGCAAGTCACGGACTTAAATGTTTTGGCGGAGTTTTATTTTCTTTATTTTTTTATCTTGTGAGAAATTATCTGGTTCGTTTTTTTCCCAGTTGTCTCGGCTGGGTTGGGCTTTGTTCCCTTCCTCTAGTGTCGCCATCCTTTGCTGTGCTCCCCGTTAGGGAGATGATGTCAGTGACACCAAAGTCTTTGAACTCCCAGTTGGACCCTGTGTCTGAGAGTTAAGACAGTACTCTGTTCAGTTGCTGTATGTTTGTATCAATGTCACCCTTCTTCTGCTCAAATATATCCCAAATTTCTATGATTCCACAACTAGCACCTACAGCTCTACAAAACCAGCTGGATATCCCATCGTTTGCAGTAAGCACTATAAACTGATATTTAGAGATAAATCACTAAACTGCATTTATTTTTGCAAACTCCTATAATTTCTAAAATTCCTCAGACCTGCCGGTTGACTTTTCACTAGCTCTCTGTGGGATAATCCATCGTTTGCTGTGAGCATCACAAACTGTTATTAGAACCTGATGATAACAAGCTATTTCTGCCACCAGTTTTTCCACATGCCATGCAGCCTGTTAAAATAATACTCTGTTCAGTTGCTGTATGTTTGTATCAATGTCACCCTTCTTCTGCTCAAATATGTCCCAAATTTCTATGATTTCACAACTAGCACCTACAGCTCTACAAGACCAGCCGGATATCCCATCGTTTGCAGTAAGCACTATAAACTGATATTTAGAGATAAATCACTAAACTGCATTTATTTTTGCAAACTCCTATAATTTCTACAATCCCTCAGACCAGCCAGTTGACTTTTCACTAGCTCTCTGTGGGATAATCCATCGTTTGCTGTGAGCATCACAAACTGTTATAAGAATCTGTTGATAACAAGCTATTTCTGCCACCAGTTGTTCCACATGCCATGCAACCTGTTAAAATAATACTCAGTTTAGTTGCTGTATATTTGTATCAATACCACCTCATTCTGTTGCAAATATGTCCCAGATTTCTGTGATTTCATAAGTAGTACCTACAGTTCTACGAGACCAACCGGATGTCCCATCGTTTGCAGTAAGCACTATGAACTGACATTTAGAGATCAATCA
The DNA here is from genome assembly GCF_048569485.1 of Anomaloglossus baeobatrachus. Classification (NCBI taxonomy): domain Eukaryota; kingdom Metazoa; phylum Chordata; class Amphibia; order Anura; family Aromobatidae; genus Anomaloglossus; species Anomaloglossus baeobatrachus. The sequence continues at coordinate 176,351,544 of NC_134362.1, read as the reverse complement.
CTACACTGCATTTATTTTTGCAAACTCCTGTAATTTCTACAATCCCTCAGACTTGCTGGTTAACCTTTTACTCACTCTCTGCAGGATAATCTATCGTTTGCTGTGAGCATCACAAACTGTTATTAGAACCTGTTGATAACAAGCTATTTCTGCCACCAACTGGTCCACATGTCTGCAGTCTGTTAAAATAGTACTCTGTTCATCTGCTGTATGTTTGTATAAATGTCACCCTTCTTCTGCTCAAATATGTCCCAAATTTCTAGGAATCCGCAACTAGCACTTACAGCGCTACAAGGCCAGACAGATATCCCATCATTTGCAGTAAGCACTATGAACTGCCATTTAGAGATTAATCACTAAATTGCATTTATTTTTGCAAACTCCTGTAATTTCTACAATCCCTCAGATCTTTTGGTTAACCTTTTACTAGCTCTCTGTGGGATAATCCATTGTTTGCTGTGAGCATCACAAACTGTTATTAGAATCTGTTGATAACAAGGTATTTCAGCCGTCAACTGTTCCACGTGTCATGTAGCCTGTTAAGATAGTACTCTATTCAGTCACTGTATATTTGTATCAATATCCACCTCTGTCTGTTGCAAATATATCCCAGATTTCTGTGATTTCATAAGTAGCACCTACAGCTCTACAAGACCAGCCAGATATCAAATAATTTGTAGTAAGCAGCAAGAACTGATATTTATTAGAGATCAATCACTAAGCTGCATTTATTTTTGCAAACTCCTGTAATTTGTACAATCCCTCAGACCTCCTAGTTATCCTTTTACTAGCTCTCTGCGGGAAAAACTATCTTTTGCTGTGAGCATCACAAACTGTTATTAAAATCTGATGATAACAAGCAATTTCAGCCACCAACTGTTCCACATGCCATCCAGCCTATTGTGCCAACATCCTTGGCCCCTGTGTCCAAACTAATCTGTAACTCTAAAATGCACCTCAATCCAGGTAAGTTTAATATTTTACAACATTTAATGGGTGCTTCATTTATGGACCCTACTGTTTGATGACCCAGAAGGAGTCAAGAAACCCATGCACATTAAAGAACAGTTAGCCAAACCAGATGTTTTCAGCTGGACAAACCGACCATCTAATGTATATGGAAATATCATGAGTGACTAGGGGACACAGGGAAACCTATGCTGGCCTTAAAACTGGGGCCCCTGTGATCACCCTCAAACTGGAGGTACCCTTTAAGGTAGGGAGGTCCGAATCCCCGACCTAGAACTGTCTCCTGTCCGGCCCTGACCTAATACCCTGCAGCCACACCCAGGGGTGAGCTGTAGACAAAGTAATAAACCTCCCACAAGACAAAACTGAAACTCACGCACACAGGAAATATCCACAGAGGAGAGACAAAAAGGCACAGGAGGGGATAAACCAAAGAGGAAGGAGAAATTCACACCAAGGATCTTTCATACAGCGCAAACAACAAATCTCTGGTCACCAAAAGGAACATCACCAAAGACGCCGGGATATCGCAACAGCAAAGCAGATGCTATCTTTGGCGATAGCTCAGAAAACTCCACAGACTTAAAGGGAACCTGTCACCACTTTTTTGGCCTATAAGCTGCAGCCACCACCACCGGGCTCTTATATACAGCATTCTAACATGCTGTATATAAGAGCCTAGGCCGGGGGTATAACATAAAAAATACTTTATAATACTTACCTAACGGTCACGCTGTGGGCCTAATGGGCGTCTCCGTTGCCCGGCGCCGCCTCTTTCGGCCATCTTCGTCCTCTTTCTGAAGCCTGAGTACATGATGCGGCTACGTCATACACACTCACCGGTCCTGCGCAGGCACACTATAATAATTTGATCTGCCCTGCTCAGGACTTGAATGCCGGCGAGTGTGGATGACGTCGGACCCGCCATACACCGCGGCTAGAGAAGAAGGAGGACAAAGATGGCCAAAAGAAGCGGCACCAGACAATGGAGACACCCATTAGGCCTACAGTGCGAATGTTAGTTAAGTATTATAAAGTGTTTTTTATGTTATACCCCCGGCCTTGGCTCTTATATACAGCATGTTAGAATGCTGTATATAAGAGCCCGGTGGTGGTGGCTGTGGCATATAGGCCAAAAAAGTGGTGACAGGTTCCCTTTAAGTAGGAGGAGACAGCTGAAGGTCATTAGCAACCTGGTTCTCTGAGAAGACACACACTGCTCCAGGAGGCATTAACGTCTAAAGTGTCCAAACTAGTAGTAATCTAACAGCCGATGCCCGGTATAATAGAACTCCTCAATAGAAGCCAGGTTGCTTGTTGGACTCAGAAGTGTGTACAGAGACCACCCTGGTAGTAGCAAACTGTGAATGCCGATCCAGGCAGCATATAATAGGTTGTTTGTCAGACTCCGTAGGGTAGGCAGAGTCTGACATGGTAGTAGTGATCCGCAAACATGCATCCTGACAGCGCATGACAAGATATTTTAAGAAACTGACCCGCACATCCTACAAGTGTGTATAGGTGCCAGCTGAAAAAAACCTAGCAAATACAAAATGGATACAGCCGCACACTAAATGCCATCAATGTATAACGGAACTCTGGTATTGCATTACTGCTATATGAAAAAATGAGATTTTTAGTTTATGAATTGGCCAATGCATGTAAGCCCGGAAACCAACGGCAAGGTAAATCTCAATATTCCGGGTCCCTAACTAAAATGCCACTATCTAGGTTAAAAACATCCAGGTCTGGACATTTTTTAAATATTTGCAGTGAGTTTCTTTGTGACTGAGCACTCCGCCCTATAAACCAGGCTGTGTTCACAATCCTTATACCAGGAGTCCTAGCTGCCCAGACATGGAGGTTAGTCCACATAGTGGCATTTCAAGTTAGATTTTTAGTCTAGCTGCCCAGACAAGGATGTTTTTAACCTAGATAGTGGCATTTTAGTTAGGGACCCGGAATATTGAGATTTACCTTGCCGTTTGGTTTCCGGGCTTACATGCATTGGCCAATTCATAAACTAAAAATCTCATTTTTTCATATAGCAGTAATGCAGTACCAGAGTTCCCTTATACATTGATGGCATTTAGTGTGCGGCTGTATCCATTTTGTAAGCGCATGACAAGAGACTTCTCGTTCTCTACTGATCAATGATATCAATGGTAAGAAGAATTTGGACTTATTGACTTTCAACCCCCTTTGTTTTCTCATGACATAAACCGCCTCCAGATCTGTCTGGCGGTGGCCTATCCAAGCAAACCTTTTACATATCAATACGTATATGAACCTTAAATAATAAAATAATAATAATTAATATTTTTAAGCATTTCCAATATTTTATTATGACATTTACAACTTGATAAAAAAAAATTATTATAAAACATAAAATAAATATTACAACATTTTCGCTATTATACAACATACCATACTGAAGGTTTGACATTTTTTGACTCCTCTATAAAGAACCGGTTCCTTTAGTAGTGAAGGAGTTAAAACATTCACCCTTACATAACATAAAATTAATCATTAAAGAAGAGTACATTTTCTCTTTTTTTTTCACACATACTCCAGTTTTAAAAACTGTTATTTTTTCCCCTCTTAATTTAGAACTGTTATTTTTACCATAATTAACCCACTCTGAATATTTTTTTATCATGTGGAATTTTATGAAAAATAAATAAATTGGATTTGACCTTTGAATTATTTAATATCCAATATGGTTCCTGGTGGTCATGTGTATTTAATATTATATGAAATAAAATTCTATATAGCTCTATCTAGATAAATAAATAGATAGGTAGATAGATGTTTGGTTTTATTTTAATCTTGTATTACTTAATATGCAATATGGTCCCTGGTGGTCATGTGTATATATATATATACTGTATGTATATGTATATATATATATATATATATATATATATATATATATATATATATATATATATATATATATATATAACATACACATGACCACCAGGGACCATAATGCATGTTAAATAATGCGAACCTAAATTAAAAAACAATCTATCTATTTAACTAGATAAATAGATAGATCTATATATTTTTATTTTATTTTTTCAATATTGTTTCGGGGATGGTTTAAGGGCAATCTATCTGCAGGTTTTTGCTATGTAATCTGAAAGTAGCACAATGTGTAGAGGCAAAGACCCCAATTCCAGCAATGTGCCACTTACTAGTTTTTGTGTTGCTGTTTCAATACAATCACTGTTTTATCAGCAGGAGATTATCACTACCGGACTAGGACTAGTGGCTCCTAGTCAACTGCTCTGGGTAACCCCGCCTCCACAGCTGATTGGTAGTTTTCTGTTAATATATAATATACACAGACAGCAGCCAATCAGTGATGTGTGCGGGGTTATACATAGCTCAACATTCCAAGTTCTGCTAGATCTGCAGCAGAGAAAACTGTGATTCTATCACAACTGCTGCACCCAGTAAACAAAGTGAGAAATCCCTGGAATCAAGGTTTCAGCCCCTACATCATGCTGCTGTCATATTAAGAACCTCTTGAGTCAGATATCCGGGATCAATTCTGGGCCTCTTAGTGCCATCGATCCCAGTTATTTGCGAGTTCGCCCATCTCTACTCCTGACTGATTCCCTTTAAAAGAGGGCTAAGGGGGCAATTGCCCTAAGTTCTCCAGCACATAGGGGGCTCCAGCTTCAATTTTACACATAGCTCTGCCCAGACCAGTAATGGAAATGTCAAAAGTCTATCTACAACAATCTAAGAGTTTTAATATGAGACATAAAAGATTATTGATTGACGAATATATTTACTTATATTTCAAAAAGATTTTATTTTTGTTTTTTGTCCTAAAAAATTTCACTTTTAAAATACCTTTAAATATCCCTTTAAGTAATCCGGTTTCACAAGTCTGATATTTATGGTCCAAATCTACATCTATGAGACTGATGAGTTTGGATCAAGAGACCTATGGACAGTTTGGACACTTTGGTCCGTATTCAGACCACGAATGTCGGACCTTGTTTGCACATTATACAAAAAATAAAATAAAACTCGTGACCTAGGATGGGAATGTCTTTTTTTTTTTACTTTTTTTTTATTTATTTTTTTTTATGATCAGGGGCCCTTACCAACCCCTACCTCCAAAAAAAATAAAAATAAAAAAAAATAAAAAAAATTAAAATTAAAATAAAAATAAAATTTAAAAAAAAAAAAAAGAAAAAAATCAACTTAAAAATAATGTAAAATATTTTTGCCAGATGCCGTTACTAACCTTGATCTGGACCGGAGTACAACGCATGTAGAGGTAGTCGATTATTTAAAATTCTCATAAAATACAACAAAAACATGACAAAAACCTAAGTATGATTACAATAATATAGTATTCTATGTAATAAATTATAACATTTTGCATTGTATTTAATTTTACAGAACAAAAAAATAAAATTGTCGACTAAGATCTCCATTAAGCCCCCATATAAGTGTCCATGAACAAAAATAATACGAAAATAATGAAAATATATTTATTTTTTTTTTTTTTTAATGGATGTTTTGTATATTCCGAGATGTTTATTAAAAGTCGCCTCCATGTAAAATTAGTGCTGAGTGAAGTAATCATGGAAATGAGACGTTACATTTAATGCTTCAGCGAAACTAAACTTCATTCATCAACGGTAACTTGTGGTATTTAGCGGAACGCCATAAATATACACTTTATTGCCACTCCTCATAAAATTATAGTAGGATACGACCATGTCTGAGCCCTTCTGGTTTTGGCAATTGAATCGACTGTTTTATTCCTTTTATGTCTGTTTTTTTCTCCTAACGGAATTTTTATTTTAAAGGGACCTAGACTGTAAAGAAGCAGGCGGGTGACGTCAGTGGTGAAAAAGAAAAGATTTGTACCACGTTTCCCCTGAGAATATTATTTTTTGCTCTGAAAAATGCGCTAGGTCTTATTTTAAGAGGAAACACGGCTATTCCATATGTTCTGGTGTCAGGGTCACCTGCGTTTGTCAGCAGTTGCTCACCCTGCGTTCCACAGCATCGCTCCCTCTGTGATTGCACTCTCTGTGATCCAGAGTGGTTGTTAGCCCAGCGTTCCACGGTGGTCACTCTCCCTGCGCTCCACATTGATCGCTACCCGTCCATTCCCCTGCGGTCGCAGCACCCCCTGTGTTCCACAGCAGACACTCAAATAAGCGTTCAACAGTGGTCGCTCCCCCTGTACTTCCAAGCAGTTGCTCTCTCTTCGTTCCACAGCTGTCACTCCCCCTGCGTTCCACAGCGGATGCTCCCACTGCATTCCACAGCGTTTTCTACCCTGATTTCCACAGCTGTCACTCCCCCTGCGTTCCACAGCGGATGCTCCCACTGCATTTCACAGCGTTTTCTACCCTGATTTCCACAGCTGTCACTCTCCCTGCGCTCCACAGGCTACATTCCCACTATGATCCACATTGATCACTAACCGTGAGTTCCATTGCGGTCGATCCCCCTATGTTTTACAGCGGATGCTCCAGTAAGCGTTCAAGAGTGGTTGTTTCACCTGCATTCCACAGCGTTACCCCCCCCCCTGCGTTCCACAGCATCGCTCAACCTCCATTCCACAGCGTCACTCCTCCTCCATTCCACAACAGTCTCTTCCCCTGCGCTCCACAGCCCACGCTTCCCCTGAGCTCAACAGCCCACGCTCCCCTTGTGCTCCACAGCCCATGCTCCCCCTGCGCACCACAGCCCATGCTCCCCCTGTGCAACACAGCCCACGCTCCCCCTGCGCTCCACATTGATCACTACCCGTGCTTTCCAGAGTGGTCACTCCCCCTGTGTTCCCCCTTCGTTCCACAGCTATCACTCCCCCTGCGTCCACTGCTGTTGCTCCCCCTTCGTTCCACAGTAGTCGTTCCCCCCTGCTGGCCAAAAGAAGTATCACTCACGCAGAATTAGTAAAAGTGAAGTGATACTGCAACACGATGTCTGTGAGCGGAACGGTGAGGGACCTGATTGTGATGCAGATCTCCATGGGAGAGCCCATCCACTATCAGCATTTGCCATCTGTAGCTGTTCCGGGACTGGTGAGTGCTTTTTTTGGGGGGGCTGTCTGCTTTCTTTTGGGGGTGTCCTTTCTCTTTTGAGCGTATCTGCTTTCTTTAAAGAAGTGTCGTCCAGAATTCTTTCACTTTTTTATCTGCCTGGATATTTAATTATTGAACCACAACTGGGCTTATTTTTGGAGTAGGGCTTATATTAAGCATACTCCAAAAGGCCGAAAATTCTTGCTAGGACATATTTTTGGTGAAACACAGAAGCTAAACCTAAATTATTTGCTTCTGAAGGACACCCTTTATGTGATTTTTTTTTTCCAAACGCCTTAATACAGATTTCTTGACTCATCAATGTCCTTGAAGCATCGAGGTGACCCATCTAAGAGCATTGCACTTAGTGTTTGTTCATGCTACCACTATCACTTTTTGGATGGGTTGCAATCGGAGTATGTAATCTGAGAAAAACCTCAGCGTAGACATCCAGACTAAGGTATGTACACATGGCATTGTTTAGCTGTGTAGTTTTTGCTATAGAAAAAGTGGTGTTTTATGTAAAGCATCTTTTTTGATGTCTTTTTGGATGTCTTTTGTGATAGTTTACATTTTAGAGTGGCCTGAAGAACACTAAAATCACTGCTTTTACTCCTTTCCGAAGCTTGAAACGGTTAAAAGAAGTGACAAAAGACAGAACATGTGCACAGCAATTAGTTTTGACATTACTGTGCATCTGCTCATTCTTCTTGGCGCTTTTTTCAGGTGGGTTCAAGACAAAATTTGCCTGAAGAAGATGTAATTTGCACAAAGCCTAAACTTATGAACGTAGTGCAGTACTCGATTGCGGTCGCTATTAGAAGATGGAGCAGCGCCAGAACTGAGCATTTCCGGCTGCCTGCTGCCACCACCGGCACAGAAAACAGCTGTTCGGCAGGGATGCAGGGTGTCGAACCCTGGCCGATCGCACATTGACGACTTATCCTAAGGATAGGCCATTGATGTAAAAGTAGTAGACAACCTCTTTAAGCTGGAGCTTAGAAAAGGGACATACCATTGACCATGAGGTCATGTCATGGTACAGTAGACATTGATATATCATGGTCAATAACCAGGTGATGCAACTCATGTAGTCATGGAATTATTTGTTTTGAAATTCATTAAAGATGATTATAGCTAAATTTGTGCAAAAATCTAACGAAAATCCAAATTATCTGGTGGATCTTCTATACTCTGGGAGCTCATCCACTGAAAAGTAGAGAAAATGTATAAGGCTCAGTCCTAGAAAAAATAGTGGGTTGAGGGCTTGCCCAGAAAGCTGAAGTGTTCCTTGGTATAGTCACATACAATGGAACATAAGTTCAAAACATAAGTTCTCAAGATAAGCACCGAACTTCTCCAGCAACAAGGTGAGGAGCACCATCTGTGATGCTGAAATTACCATCAGAGCATCTTGTATCCACAATTGGTTATCGGAGTGAGGTTTCTTGTTCTCCAGTGGCCAGTGGGCTCTGAAGGTCCAAGAAAAAAGGCTACCAAAAAGGTAATAGCACCTACACTGAAACACCAAAATAGGACCATCTTCAGTCCAGATTCAAACTGAAGGATGAGATCTATTCTGAAATCTCCAATAGATTAGATGAAATCTCAGAAATATCTGAAATGTAAGGCCCATTAACAGAGATCTCCATTTCTCAATAGTATATGTCTAACCACCACACGACTTCTTGTATGGTTGGATCTTTGTCCAGTTTGTGGACCATTTACTGAAGTTGAGTATGGCTCGTGAAGAGAACAATCTTTTCACCGGAAGCATGGACTTCCTCCTTTAGCAGATGTCATAGACAGCAAGATGTAAGCTATGGCATCTTGAACAGAAACACGTCCATCTTGGTTCTCTTGAGGTGAGCACAGCGCTGGTTCCTTGGAATCGAATTTCCTAAGTTCAGCGTTGAGTGTGCAGCTTGAGTGCCCCTAGGAACTTTTAATCAGAGATATATCTGATTGTCTGGAATTTATCAGTGACTTTCCAGCCGTAAGATTAAACAATATTCCAGAGATGATTAACTTTTGATTCCATGAATGTCTGCTTCAGAAGACAAGTAATGGCCAATACCAGGAGGTCATCCAGTGTCACTGTAGTGTTTCTTTCTTGTACATGACTTACAACATTGCTTCCCGTAGAACTTATGGTTGCAGACTCCATGTTGAGGGACGAGAGAGCACCAGCTGAAGTAGTCCACACATGATGGATCTTCTGTAAAACAAGAAAATTACACATAATGATGCAGTTAATATTAAAAAGAGTTTCAAACTAATCCAGGTATGACACAACATAGTCTGACATGGCTATCATTGAGTAACAGATTGTGTAGGAACTCGACGGGAATAGTAACAACTAAATGTTTATTGATTTATACAGTTCCAGGAATATGAAAGGGGTTGTCCACTATTTTTTCATTTTCCTCAATTTTTCTAAATTTTTAAATTTTCCTCAATTTTTTCATGATATTTTTTTAATTTTCCTCTAGTTTTCTTGGTATTTTTTAATTTTCCTCAATTTTTCTTGGTGCTATCCTTACATCCCCTACTTTAATATTAATATCCTTAGGATAGGTTATCAATGTCTAATCGTCCGGGGTCCGACACCCCGCACCCCCGCTCTTCATCAGGCGGCCTAAAATGCTCAGTTCCGAAGCTGCCCCGCCTACTGATAGTATAGAAAAAAGATTCCGGTCCTTGTGAGCGCTAGTAATAGATCTTTGGTCTTTGATCTTTTAAGAAATGTGGCTTTATTATTAATAACATAAAGCTCTTGTATTAACACAACGCGTTTCAGCAAGATACACTTGCCATCCTCAGGTGTAACAAGAGCACTTCACACACATTAAATTCATAGATAAAATAAAACAACCCCACAAGTGAGACTCATGGGTGTGTCATACAATCAGGTTATTTAACCCTTTAAATGCTAAAACTTTTATAATGGATTAAAAGTCGGATAAAAACTTATAAAAAACATATAAAAAAACACATGGGACATTATCATCTAAAAATCGATATCTATACAACCATTTCATAGATAAATAAATAAATAGTTGGGATTAAATTCATTAAAATAGAATTTAACATTTATAATTTTCTATGAGGACTACTTTTAGTGAAAAAATGTATTATCAGGATTTTTTGCCTCCATTTGGCTTAATGGATGTCACAGTGATACTAAAATCTTATAGTTAGGAAACCTTTTTAGTATTATTTCTTTAGTAAAAAAAAATTTCCTATTTTTTTTTTTTCTTTTCTCTTCTTTTTCTCTTTTTTCTCCTTTTCCTTCTCCTTTTCTGAACCCAATTTATCCGATGCACATAAATCAATAATAAAATGCACATACAGTTAGGTCCAGAAATATTTGGACAGTGACACAAGTTTTGTTATTTTAGCTGTTTACAAAAACATGTTCAGAAATACAATTATATATATAATATGGGCTGAAAGTGCACACTCTCAGCTGCAATATGAGAGTTTTCACATCCAAATCGGAGAAAGGGTTTAGGAATCATAGCTCTGTAATGCATAGCCTCCTCTTTTTCAAGGGACCAAAAGTAATTGGACAAGGGACTCTAAGGGCTGCAATTAACTCTGAAGGCGTCTCCCTCGTTAACCTGTAATCAATGAAGTAGTTAAAAGGTCTGGGGTTGATTACAGGTGTGTGGTTTTGCATTTGGAAGCTGTTGCTGTGACCAGACAACATGCGGTCTAAGGAACTCTCAATTGAGGTGGAGCAGAACATCCTGAGGCTGAAAAAAAAGAAAAAATCCATCAGAGAGATAGCAGACATGCTTGGAGTAGCAAAATCAACAGTCAGGTACATTCTGAGAAAAAAGGAATTGACTGGTGAGCTTGGGAACTCAAAAAGGCCTGGGCGTCCACGGATGACCACAGTGGTGGATGATCGCCGCATACTTTCTTTGGTGAAGAAGAACCCGTTCACAACATCAACTGAAGTCCAGAACACTCTCAGTGAAGTAGGTGTATCTGTCTCTAAGTCAACAGTAAAGAGAAGACTCCATGAAAGTAAATACAAAGGGTTCACATCTAGATGCAAACCATTCATCAATTCCAAAAATAGACAGGCCAGAGTTAAATTTGCTGAAAAACACCTCATGAAGCCAGCTCAGTTCTGGAAAAGTATTCTATGGACAGATGAGACAAAGATCAACCTGTACCAGAATGATGGGAAGAAAAAAGTTTGGAGAAGAAAGGGAACGGCACATGATCCAAGGCACACCACATCCTCTGTAAAACATGGTGGAGGCAACATGATGGCATGGGCATGCATGGCTTTCAATGGCACTGGGTCACTTGTGTTTATTGATGACATAACAGCAGACAAGAGTAGCCGGATGAATTCTGAAGTGTACCGGGATATACTTTCAGCCCAGATTCAGCCAAATGCCGCAAAGTTGATCGGACGGCGCTTCATAGTACAGATGGACAATGACCCCAAGCATACAGCCAAAGCTACCCAGGAGTTCATGAGTGCAAAAAAGTGTAACCTTCTGCAATGGCCAAGTCAATCACCAGATCTTAACCCAATTGAGCATGCATTTCACTTGCTCAAATCCAGACTTAAGACGGAAAGACCCACAAACAAGCAAGACCTGAAGGCTGCGGCTGTAAAGGCCTGGCAAAGCATTAAGAAGGAGGAAACCCAGCGTTTGGTGATGTCCATGGGTTCCAGACTTAAGGCATTGATTGCCTCCAAAGGATTCGCAACAAAATATTGAAAATAAAAATATTTTGTTTGGGTTTGGTTTATTTGTCCAATTACTTTTGACCTCCTAAAATGTGGAGTGTTTGTAAAGAAATGTGTACAATTCCTACAATTTCTATCAGATATTTTTGTTCAAACCTTCAAATTAAACGTTACAATCTGCACTTGAATTCTGTTGTAGAGATTTCATTTCAAATCCAATGTGGTGGCATGCAGAGCCCAACTCGCCAAAATTGTGTCACTGTCCAAATATTTCTGGACCTAACTGTATATAGGGGCACTTAACACTTCAGCATATATATGCATACATGCATAAATATACATATACGCTCACATACGTACAATCAAATATGGCTCTATCAGGTAAACCTTGTCATATTAATGTTTGGCGACATTATCTAGCATTACATTATGTCCTTCTGGGGCTAGTGTACCCAATTTGAAGATCCAATAGCTTTCTTTTTTGATGAGTTTATTTAATGATTGTGGATCTTTACTATCTATAGTGTCTATAATGGTAAGTGTCATTTTTGGGTCCCTATTGTGCACATGATTGTAATGTCTTGATACACTATGTAGTGGATAGCCACTTTTTATGTTGTGTCGGTGTTTATTCAATCGTGCATGCATTTCTTGTATCGTTCTACCTACATATTGGACACCACAAGGGCATTCCAGTAGATAGACTACATATGTGGAATGACAATCAAATGTATGTTTTATTATATAGGTTTCTCTTGTGGTCTTGGAAGTAAAGGTTTTTGCTCCTTTAGTTATCACCTGACAGCATAGACATTTTGGTGTTTGACATGGGTAACATCCCCATTGATTTGGGTTGTTAACCTTGACTATTGATGGTTTTAAACAGGTGTTACTGGGTGCGACCATATTACCTAGACTCCTATTTTTCTTATAAATAATGATGGGTCTGTGAAGTATGTGGTCTGATAGTATAGGATCACCTTTTAATATAAACCAATATTTATTGAGTAGTTTTTCAATATGGGTTCTAGGTTAACAGTTAGTAGTGACAAGACTCCATTTGGATAATTTGATTTTCTTTTCATTGTTTAGAATATTCGCTTGTTTTGGTTGTATACATGTTTCCTGGGTGAGGGGATTTGTTTTATTGTAGGCATCTTGTAACAGTTTTTTGGGGTATCCCTTCTCCAGGAATCTGTGTTTAAGAATTTTGGATTCTTTCGCATAGTCCGTATCCACTGTACAGTTTTTTCTTATCCTTCTGTACTGTCCATATGGAATGTTCCGGATCCATCTTGGTAGATGTCCACTGTTATATTTTAAATAACTATTTACATCCACGGGTTTGAAATGTGTGGATGTTGTAATCCTCCCGGTTTCATTCAAATTAATTTGCAGGTCTAAATATTGAATGGTTTTATTTGAATGAGTGGCCGTAAAGGATATACCCCATTCATTCTTATTGAGATCCTCTATGAATTCTTGTGCTATCCCCAAGGGGCCTCTCCATATCAGGAAGAGGTCATCAATGAACCGACGGTAGAGAACTATGTGTTCCTTATATTTGGATTGTGCGATGGAGACGGACTCGAACGCACCCATAAAGATATTAGCGTAACTTGGTGCGAATCGCGTCCCCATCGCACATCCCCTGGTTTGTTTGAAGTATGAGCCCTCAAATGTGAACACATTGTTCTCTAATATGAATTTTATTGCCGTTAATAAAAAATTCCTTTGTGGAGCTGAAATTTCTGAATCCTTTGCTAGTATTTCTTCTACGGCTAATAGGCCCCTAGTATGTGTTATATTATTGTATAATGAACAGACATCCAATGTGAGGAGTAAGCTATTATCCAATGGGGATAGGATTAATAATTCCCTTATCAATTGTGTTGAGTCTTTCAAATAGGATTCTTGGTTTACTACATACCCTTGTAAGAATAGGTCCACAAAATGGGAAAGATTGCTGGTTATAGAGTTGACCCCTGAAATTATTGGGCGTCCAGGTGGATTTTTCGGGTCTTTATGTATTTTTGGTAGGTAGTAAAAATATGGCACTGAATAGTTTGTAATATCAAGGAATTTTTTCTCTTTTTTATTAAATATTCCCATCTGAGAGGCTTCCCTTATGATCGTGTTATAATCATGTAAAATTTGGGTTGAGGGATCCTTTTCCAGGGGTTCATAGTAATCATTGTCATTTAAGATCTTGTTGCCTTCATTAATATACCATGCCCTATTCATTATTACTATCCCTCCCCCTTTGTCTGCTCTTTTGATAATAATATTTTTATTCTCTCGCAGTGTGGTAATTGCCCTTTGCTCTCCTTTTGTAAGATTATTTTTCATTTTTGGGTTAGTAAGGGATCTGATGTCCTTTAATATTAATTGTTGAAATGTCTCAACGTGGGACCCTTTATGTTGTATTGGGTAAAATTTACTCCTTGTATTCCTTGGGTCAACGTGTTTAACATTCATTTGTGACATTTCATTAATATCCTGATTTTTTGGAGGATATTTTCCTGCTTTTCCTTTCTCTTCTATCAAAAAATGTCTTTGTATAGGGATTTTTTTTAAAAATTCATTTGGATCGAGATATAATGAAAATGTATCCAGTCCTGAGGTGGGGCTAAAGGATAATCCATGTCCCAGGAGTGATTTTTCGTCATCTGTTAGTATGTAGTTAGAAATATTAAAAATCCCTATTTTTTCTTCAATTCTATCTTTTTCTTTTATTTCTTTTATTTCTTTTATCTCTTCATTTGTTGTTTCCATTTCATAGAGGATCTCAATAAGAATGAATGGGGTATATCCTTTACGGCCACTCATTCAAATAAAACCATTCAATATTTAGACCTGCAAATTAATTTGAATGAAACCGGGAGGATTACAACATCCACACATTTCAAACCCGTGGATGTAAATAGTTATTTAAAATATAACAGTGGACATCTACCAAGATGGATCCGGAACATTCCATATGGACAGTACAGAAGGATAAGAAAAAACTGTACAGTGGATACGGACTATGCGAAAGAATCCAAAATTCTTAAACACAGATTCCTGGAGAAGGGATACCCCAAAAAACTGTTACAAGATGCCTACAATAAAACAAATCCCCTCACCCAGGAAACATGTATACAACCAAAACAAGCGAATATTCTAAACAATGAAGGAAAAATCAAATTATCCAAATGGAGTCTTGTCACTACTTACTGTCAACCTAGAACCCATATTGAAAAACTACTCAATAAATATTGGTTTATATTAAAAGGTGATCCTATACTATCAGACCACATACTTCACAGACCCATCTTTATTTATAAGAAAAATAGGAGTCTAGGTAATATGGTCGCACCCACTAACACCTGTTTAAAACCATCAATAGTCAAGGTTAACAACCCAAATCAATGGGGATGTTACCCATGTCAAACACCAAAATGTCTATGCTGTCAGGTGATAACTAAAGGAGCAAAAACCTTTACTTCCAAGACCACAAGAGAAACCTATATAATAAAACATACATTTGATTGTCATTCCACATATGTAGTCTATCTACTGGAATGCCCTTGTGGTGTCCAATATGTAGGTAGAACGATACAAGAAATGCATGCACGATTGAATAAACACCGACACAACATAAAAAGTGGCTATCCACTACATAGTGTATCAAGACATTACAATCATGTGCACAATAGGGACCCAAAAATGACACTTACCATTATAGACACTATAGATAGTAAAGATCCACAATCATTAAATAAACTCATCAAAAAAGAAAGCTATTGGATCTTCAAATTGGGTACACTAGCCCCAGAAGGACATAATGTAATGCTAGATAATGTCGCCAAACATTAATATGACAAGGTTTACCTGATAGAGCCATATTTGATTGTACGTATGTGAGCGTATATGTATATTTATGCATGTATGCATATATATGCTGAAGTGTTAAGTGCCCCTATATATGTGCATTTTATTATTGATTTATGTGCATCGGATAAATTGGGTTCAGAAAAGGAGAAGAAAAAGGAGAAAAAAGAGAAAAAGAAGAGAAAAGAAAAAAAAAAATAGGAAAAAATTTTTTACTAAAGAAATAATACTAAAAAGGTTTCCTAACTAAAAGATTTTAGTATCACTGTGACATCCATTAAGCCAAATGGGGGCAAAAAATCCTGATAATACATTTTTTCACTAAAAGTAGTCCTCATAGAAAATTATAAATGGTAAATTCTATTTTAATGAATTTAATCCCAACTATTTATTTATTTATTTATTTATTTATGAAATGGTTGTATAGATATCGATTTTTAGATGATAATGTCCCATGTGTTTTTTTATATGTTTTTTATAAGTTTTTATCCGACATTTAATCCATTATAAAAGTTTTAGGCTATGTCCGCACGTTGCTTTTTACCTGCTTTTTACCTGCTTTTTTGCTGCTTTTTCAACTGCAGCGTTTAATGGCAAAATGGTTGTGTTCTGCTTTTCAAGCAAAGTCTATGGGAATTTGGGTTTCTTGTCCGCACTATGCAGTTCAAACTGCAGCCTTTTTGTTGCAGAACTTTGGTCAAAAACTCAGCTTTGCAGTGCAAAACCCAAATGGCAAAAACAATTGTTTTTGCCATTTGGGTTTTGCACTGCAAAGCTGAGTTTTTGACCAAAGTTCTGCAACAAAAAGGCTGCAGTTTGAACTGCATAGTGCGGACAAGAAACCCAAATTCCCATAGACTTTGCTTGAAAAGCAGAACACAACCATTTTGCCATTAAACGCTGCAGTTGAAAAAGCAGCAAAAAAGCAGGTAAAAAGCAACGTGCGGACATAGCCTTAGCATTTAAAGGGTTAAATAACCTGATTGTATGACACACCCATGAGTCTCACTTGTGGGGTTGTTTTATTTTATCTATGAATTTAATGTGTGTGAAGTGCTCTTGTTACACCTGAGGATGGCAAGTGTATCTTGCTGAAACGCGTTGTGTTAATACAAGAGCTTTATGTTATTAATAATAAAGCCAAATTTCTTAAAAGATCAAAGACCAAAGATCTATTACTAGCGCTCACAAGGACCGGAATCTTTTTTCTATATGCCTACTCCCATAAGGGAATCCGGGTAGAGCTGCTGTGAGTAATAGAATCCATCAGATCATTTGAACTAACAGCGGGAGGACACAGGTGCGCACAGAGCTCCAGGATTCAAAAAGTCGGTCAATCTGAAGCCAGCAGCGGCAACAAACCTGGATCTACCCAGCAAAACAACGGATAACGCCAGCTGAGACAGTCCCTCATCCCCCAGAGGAATTATACATCTAACATCGGGGTTGTGCGAGGGCGCACAACCTAACCAGGTGAGAAATTCTATAATATAAATATACAGAAATCACTCCACGAGTGCTTCTCATATGCGCTATATTTTTTATCTCTACAGTGATCCGCCTACAGATAGTGGCCGCAACCAGGTACTGTACATCCACCTCCCATTCTAATCAATAGGAGGTGGATGTGGAGTACCCAGCCACAGCCGCTATCGGAGGACAGGGTGGCTCTGGAACTGAACATTTCCGGATGTCTGCTGCAGCTGCCGACTCAGAACATAATTGATCGTGGGGGTGCCAGGCATCAGACCCCAGCCAAACCAACATTGATGACTATCCTAAGAATAGGCCCTCAATATAAAAGTATTGGACAACCCCTATAATAGAGGAACAGAAACATGCAAAGAAAGAATCTAAGCCTGGAGCCTAAAGGCCGCTTTACACGCAACGACATCGCTAACAAGATGTCATTGGAGTCACGGAATTCGTGACACACATCCGGCCTCGTTAGCGACGTCGTTGTGTGTGACACATACGAGCGACCGCTAACGATGCAAAATACTCACCAAATCGTTGATTGTTGACACGTCGTCCATTTCCCAAATATCGTTGCTCATTTTGGACGCAGGTTGTTTGTCGTTCCTGAGGCAGCACACGCTATGTGTGACACCCCAGGAACGATGAACAACAGCGTTCCTGCATCCTCCGGCAACGAGGTAAGCGTGACTTTCATGCGGCTGCTCTCCGCCCCTCTGCTTCTATTGGACGCCTGCCGTGTGACATCGCTTTGATGCCGCACGAACCGCCCCTTTGAAAAGAGGCTGTTTGGCGGCCACAGCGACGTCGCTAGGAAGGTAAGTATTTGTGATGGGTACTAGCAATTTTGGCCGCCACGGGCAGCAATTTGCCCGTAACGCACAAACGACGGGGGCGGGTGTGAATATTAGCGACATCGCTAGCGATGTCGCAGCGTGTAAAGCCCCCTTAAGAATATAGGCTACAGAATTGTTACTTGTGGGGAACACAGGTAAGTAAAAAAACAGACAAATCAGGAGAGCTGAGATCCTCTTTACAGAGGACCTGTGACCAGATCAAAAGGGCAAACTTTTGCTTTTATTTTATTCCTGAGCTTCTGAGTATTTTGCTTTTTTCTTTTTTAAAAACCACCATATGACTTCAGAGATTTTGGATTTTTTATTTTTTCCCACCAAAGATGCTAATTCTTGTGGTCAAAGGGGCGTGTCTCACAGGGAAATTATGCAGAGCAGCCTAAAGACACACCCCTGAGGATCATGTGAACCACGCCCCCTAGGAAGACCATAAAAGTTAGCTCTAAATAAAAAGGTCTATACCTCTGGAACCGTATTGGGGAATTTAAAAAAGAAAGAAGCGAATTACTCAGCAGAGCAGCAGGAATACAATAAGAGGCAAAGTTGTCCACTTTTGATCTAGTAACAGGTCTTCTTTAAAATGAAGGGAATTAAGCGCAATGTTTAACCACTGATTAACATTTTTATGCACTTATATAGAGAAGGTTGTCAATCAATGATTAACACTGCTTTCTAGTCTATCAGGCCCAGAATCAGCAGCATATTAAATGCTTAAAACACAAATTATACAGGTTTTAAATTTGATTTAAAAACAAATAAAAGTGATTTTAAAGACGCAGTAACTTGATTGATCGGCGCTGTCCGCAGTTTGACAGTTCAGTGTGAGCCTCTGTCTATATAATTACCAATTCATTAGTAGTAATGTATTTAGCAGCCCCCCAGCTTTTGTGTCTCCTGCTACTTAGAAAATATGTCATTCATATTTATCAGGACTTTGGCCAAGTAGTAGTAATTATCTAAGGCATGGTTCACTTGTCGGGCAGATCTCAAAATTATTTATACTAATTTGAGCTTAATTACTCCATGATAAGATTGAAAACCTATATAAAAAAATAAAAATAAAAATCAAAGGCCTCATTATATTATATAATATCAGCATTATTTCCATATTTCAGCTACAGTGGCTGTAACAGTACAATAAAGTACATCAACTTGGCCTTTACGCTGTTCATCGGCTGCAGTTTTTGTGGGGGTGGGGGGTTAAAGCCTGTTTGACTCACCCTCATCGGGTTAAGCACTGAGTTTCTGCCCTTGCATCCAGTATTTGTTGTTACGGGTGACAGACAGTCTTGTGGTGTCTGGACATAGAAGGTCACAGTGTTTGGCTGTGCAGAATGCTCCCTGACTTTCCATTGTTCCTGCTGTCAGTATTCATTGGTATAGGTAGCTTTCCTGCTGGATTCATCCCTTCCCCTTTTGGACCCAGCTCTCCTTCCATCCAGCTACTGATCATCGGTATTCCCTTGGTACTTAAATACCCTTTCCTTCCTTGGACTTGTGCTGGTGATATCTTTCCGTTTCTTCAAGCCTTGGTTGCAAGCAGGTGGTTTGTTCTCCTCTGTGGTGTCCTTGTTGAAAACTCTGCTGAACTTCTACCTGAGTCATCTGTGGGTAAGTAGTTCATGCTTTCCCCTGTGTGTCCCCCTTGTGTCTGTCAGTGTTTAGTGGGGTTGATGAAGAGCTCAACCCATCCATTCCCCATCTAGGGACCATCACTAGGGAAACCTATGGTCAGGTATCCGGCTCGGCGCATAGGTACAGCACTTATCTAGAGTGGTGAGGGACCCCAGGGACCAGCAGTAGGTTTGGTCAGGGGTCATCATCTTCCCTTTCCCTAGACACAGGTTTTCCCTTCCCTTTTGCCATGCACTTGGTACCTCCCCTGTACCTAGCGTGACATCTGTACAGAGTTATGTTCAAAAGCTGCGCTGAGCGGTTCCACCAGTGCTGACTGCACGAGCCGCTCCACTCACTGATTGGCTGCAGCGCTGTTTACAAGTCGTCAACGCAACAGACACCGAGAGCAGTGGTTGAGACTCAGCACTTTGACTCAGGAAGGGGGGAGTAATGCACAGTTATTTTTTATATAAAAACTGGGCCTGGGGATGGGAGTTTTCCGAAGCTCCCTTAAAAATTCAAATATATTTTATAATGTACAAAATGAGCCAATTTATGCCCAAAATGCAAGCAATTAAAGGGATTTTCCACTTAATGATATCAATGGCCCACCTTAGAAAAGTGGCAGGAGAGACAAATAGCGCGAAATAGGGTCTGGAGTTTGACCAAAATAGGAAACGTGCTAATGATGCTGCTGCAGCAGCCCCACAGTGAATAGATGCTAGAGGACTGAAAGGAAGGGGTTAAACTATGCTGCCTTAGACAAGGAGACCTCGAAAGATAAGTTCTGGATAGTGATTTTTTTCCGACGCGTTTTGGACCAAAAAACTCCTCCTTCAGGACAATCACAAGTAAATATAATTAATCGTGATTGCCCTGAAGGAGGTTTTCTACTCCGAAACGCGTTGGCAAGTAAATCACTATCCAGGATTTATTTTGTATGGACTACTTGTTTACGACATTGCGGTTTAACCACTTCCTTACAATCCTCAAGCACCTAATGACCCATCTTTGGGAAAGGTCATCACTCTCGGATTGGCGAGACCTGACACCCAACAATCTCACCGGTCAGCTATTACCAACTCTGGAAGTGGCCAGATTTATGGAGCAGTACACGCCCTTCATTGTACATTCAGACGCTGATGGATCTGGTAATAGTTTTGCAGCAAGTAATCTGTTATTGATGACCTATCCTTAGGACAGGTCATCGAAATCATTCTGGTGGAAAAGCCCTTTCAGTAATGCCAGTGTCTGTAGGTGGCTGTCCTGCAGGAGTCATATATGGTGCACACTAAGGTGACCATGTACATAAATGTTCTCCAGTGGACACTGTGTATTGCAAGAGGGCATTCTGTAATGTGGAGTTCCATTTTTTATAAGGAAACCTTGCAAGAATTGTTCTAAGTAGGCACGGACTCAACTTTCAGTCACTACTGTTGCATTTCAATGGGTTAATATTAGAGATGAGCGAATTGATTTACAAGACCCTGGTCTACTGGCCATGTCATTATTTCACAGCCACTTGGCAGAAGCCCTGCAAGCCACCTCCTACCTACTGATATCTCTATTCATTCGACACCCTTGCTCTATATCATTGCTGTGGCGTGAAGCACACATGACGTCACACCAGATCAGCTAGAGCAATGTTCCCCAACTCCAGTCCTCAAGGCCCACCAACAGCTCATGTTTTTAGGATTTACTTAGTATTCCAACACTTGTGCAATACTAATGAAATCCTGAGAACATGCACTGCTGGTGGGCCTTGAGGACTGGAGCTGGTGACTCTGGGCTAAAGGAGCCAGGGATGTCCTAAGGAAATCCTGAAAACATGCACTATTGCTGGGCTTTGAGGACTAGAGTTGGGGAACTCTGGGCTAGCGGAGCCAGGGATGTCCTAAGGAAATCCTGAAATCATACACTGTTGGTGGGCTTTGAGGACTAGACTTGGGGAACTCTGGCCAAAGGAGTCAGGGATGTTGACTGGTATAAGGAAGTTCGCAAGGCTCCTGTCTATCTGGCACGAATACTGACCTTCCCTTTGGAACAGGCTCCTATTCATTTATTCACTCATCTCTACTTGCTATAATATGTAACATGTTTGCGTGCATAAGCATTACAAAAGAGTGGGAATTTATGTTCTCGGATGGAAACGGAACAAAAAATAGGCAAAATATTTATGCAAGAAATTCAGTAAATAGGAGAAGTCTTCATGGTAGTCTGGGCCGGATGGAGTAAAAAGCTAAAGTGAGCAACTACAGTCAGAAAAGACTTTATAAAAGTTGTCCCATAAATCCATCAATCATATACACATAGGATAGGTCATGTCTGACTTTTGGAAGTTCCACCATTCAGTAGATTGTTTTTTTTTCTATCACCTTCAAATTGTCTCTTCAGGGAGGAAGAAGATGAACTCTGGTGCCACCTATTGGAGGTAGCAATCCTAGAAGTCAAAGTGACCCTCCATCGAGTCTTGTCAAATTGGTGTTTCGGGATAGTTGTCCCTCGTCAGTGCAAAGTATTAGATCTGATCTGGCTGTATGAGAGGCTAAGAAGTAGTCAAAAGGGGAAAGCTATTTTCCTTACGGAGACTTACACACCATTCCAGCATGCCAGTGAGGAGACATTTCAGCTGCAATGCTCCTCTGGGAAATATTAAAATTGTCTCTTCAGGGAGGAAGGAGACGAACTCTGGTGCTACCTATTGGAGGTAGCAATCCTAGAAGTCATAGTGACTCTCCATATCAGAACCTTAATTTGCAGACACGGTATTTCGGGGTGATTGTTCCTCGTCACTGCAAAGTATGAGATCTAATCTGGCTGTATAAAGAATAGGATAGCTTCCACTTTGGATCAACTATAACAGAAAAGCATGAAATTCGACAGATTTGTACATTTAATACCTTGGGTTCCTGAAGTCGGGCAGAAGTTCATGTTGCAAGCTTGGGAAGTTGGTGGCTTCTGATGAGGCAAACATCCTACTGCGGGTCTACCTTGATGAAGGCACTGGACAAGTCGTATTTGCACTCCTCCACCACACGTAACCGTACACTGATGAGAATGGACATATGTTCTGGTTACATTCATTTTTATATATATATATGTTTTACTTATTTTATATACCATTTTGGCCCCACAAATTTTGAACCGTAGGAATAAAAGATTTACCGGCTGCCATGGATAAGTATTCCATACATAAACTGTATTGTAGGGCGAGTGTACGGGGCAGGGTTTGTTATTGCACGGCTGCTCCAGGGGTACGGTGACTTTTCTGACACTACGACATCTCCTCTGAGGAACGGTGACGAGTTTGCCATGGCTGTCTTGCTCTCCACATTTCAGTTCACGTTTCTTTACACCGGGACCACATGTGGCTGAACACTGTGCATATAGGAATGGAAAAATATCATTAACACAAAATATTAATTACCTGTCTCCTAAATCAGTATAGGATCTCCTTTTGCAAAAAGCTTATGGGGCAATAATTCAATACCCAAAAATGTAAAAAATTGTCGGCAAATATTTTAGTTGTCCAACAGACTCCTATCATATGTAACCTTACAACATGAATACAATTTTGTGTCTTTTTTTAATTAGGTTTTTCCCTTAAAGGACTTAACCACCTGGATTTTAAATGTATTTGCTTTCTATTGGTTCAGCAATGGATAATGACCCTTTCCTTGTTGGTAGCTCCTGGTTATGTCTTCTCAGATGCAGCCGGTTTATGACCACTCTGCTTCCCTTTAAATAGTCACTTTATCCTTCACCTGATGCCGGTAATAGATTCATTCTCTTCTGACCACCTTGGAGGGAGGAAGTTTCTAGTAGCTGCTGGAGTTCTGCTATTGGAGCCTTGTCATCTGCAGCCTAAGTGTTTGGCTGCCGCAGTGAAGCTTTGTTGGATATCCTTTTGTCTATGTCTCCCTGTCTGTCCTCCTTCCCCTGTGTATTTTTACAGTAGTGGTGACATGTAGCGTTACTTACCGGCCTTGGCACTATAAAGAGTGAGTGGAGGGACAGTTAGGGACTAGGCACGTGATGGTGATAAGGAGAAGGACTCATATAGGGACGTTAGGGCAGCTCAGGGGCCAGACACAGGTTAGTGTCAGAAGATTTCCAATCCCCCACCCCCTATCGTTCAGGGTCTTCTACTTCTTTTCCATCTTCATTGAAACCCGGGTGTTACGCTGTCCACCACACATCTGCTAGTCCATGAGTGACCAAATGTTAGGTAACTAACTGAAGCCATGCCCTCTTAGTCAATATGTGGCTCCCAAATATATTTTGGCCTTCTGCACCGTGGGCATAGGGGGGAAGTGCCTGCTGCAGCCAGTTGTTTTACAGCTGCACACATGTCCCAAAACTGTACAATTTACATATTGTCAGTAGATCATCCCTTGAAGATGTGCTGACAAAAGCTAAAAAAAATATCAGGCAGTATAAACAAACTTATTAGCCAACTATGTGATTGGCAAGTGTAAAATGGCCGTTAAACACCAAACAATCAATTTCATAAATAGTTGAACCATACCATTGTATAGACATAAATAAATCCCCCCTGGGATTTGCTGTGCTGGGGCTGGTGCGGCGGGCTGTGCTGGGACATGTGCGGTGGGCTATGCTGGGGCCTGCATGGTGGGTTGTGCTGGGGCCGCTGCGGCGTGCTGTGCTGAGGCCGCTGCGGCGGGCTGTACTGGGGTCGGTGCGGCGGGCTTTGTTTAGGCTGATGCAGCAGGCTGTGCTGGGGCCGGTGCGGCAGGCTGTGCTGGAGCAGCTGCGGCAGGCTGTGCTAGGGCCAGTGCGGCGGGCTGTTCTGGAGCCAATGGGGTGGGCTGTGCTGGGACCGGTGCAGCAGGCTGTGTTGGAGCCGCTATGCTGGGGGCGGTGCGGCTGGCGGCCAGTAAGGCAAGAACATCCTGAAAATGGGGTTCAAATAATTGCACCCGAAGGCAGCACATGCACAGATGGAGCTCTCGGCTTAAGATCTCATCTGCACACGCACCACCTCCGGCCCATTGATCTCTCAGCAGCGAACTTAAGGAAAATCGCGTGCTGATGAGATCTTGGCTTGTCATTGAGTCGATAGCTCAATCTGCGTACTTGCCATATCCGGGTGCCATTTCTTTAAAGCCTGCACTGCCTGGAGCTTCTGGAAGTTGCCTACCTCACAGCATCTGGGACAACCGCCACCCACACCACCTTCAGCACCGCTTCTGCCTCCTGTGACCCCGCTCCACCACTGCTGTCACCCCCTGGTAAGAGACCATTGGATTGTAAGATGGATCCCTTTTTTTATAACCTTTTTTTTCTCTAAATTTGGGGTGCGTCTTATAATCCAGTGCGTCTTATAAAACGAAAAATACGGTACGTATCTCTGGAACCGTAGGTCGGATTTCCAAAAAGCAAAAACCTGCACACTCAGGGGAGCAACGAGAATAAAATAAGATAGAACTCTGGCTACTTTTAACGTCGGGACTGGTCCACTTTAAGGCTAAGACCAAACTGGATTTTTTTT
The DNA here is from genome assembly GCF_048569485.1 of Anomaloglossus baeobatrachus. Classification (NCBI taxonomy): domain Eukaryota; kingdom Metazoa; phylum Chordata; class Amphibia; order Anura; family Aromobatidae; genus Anomaloglossus; species Anomaloglossus baeobatrachus. The sequence continues at coordinate 176,326,458 of NC_134362.1, read as the reverse complement.
AGTTTTTCAATGTTTCTTTATTTTACTTTAGATAAAAGGAGCTAGCTTAAATATTTTGCCTTTCTGCTACTTTTAATGGTCCTCGTAATTTACATGCATCCATGGTCGAAATGGCGACAATAAAAGCAAAACAAGATTTTCTAATGTATTTAATAGATTTCATGCAGGTTACCTCGGTCCATGCAGATATCACCCACTGCAATTTGTCATTCTTCTGGCAGCGTGCTAATATACAATTCTCGGTGGACTCTGGCTTTGAGCTGGCTGAGCATAGGTTTTCTGGAAGTATTTTATATTTCTCCGAGTTGACACTTTTGCAATAAACTTCTCGTTTCTTAATTCCCTTTCCACAAGATCGGGAGCACTGGAATAGATGAAGAATGCAAGCTGTCAGACATTAAGATGCATAGCTTATGGAGAAAGATTACATGAACATGATCTTAGCAGGGCTTATTTACACGGATATATACCAGAGGTGAACACCTTAGGTCTTCAGGGTCACTGTGAAGCCAAGTCCAAATTTTTCTAAGCCTAATAACAACGCAAATATATCTAAACATCGAGGGTGTCAGTCATCAGAGCAGACAGCTTGGCTGATGCTCCTCAACTTAACGAGTGACAGCTATAAGACCTGGCTTATTACAAGGCCTTGGAGACAAACGTTTGTGTGACCACAGAGAACAATACTAATTCAGCTAAATTTACTATCTAAGAACGTTTTTTGATTAGTGCTTTTATTGGGCCAGGATGTATCCTCTGTGTTATTAATCAAGTATATGGCACCCATTAAAGGAACACTAAACTTAGAAAAGGAAGGAAATACAAAGGCACTCACTGTTGGTTGACCTACAACATTTTCTGCTCAATCTTTCTCCATCAAACAATATTGAACAGTGGTCCGCATGTTGGCCTACAGCATTTTCTGTCTAATCTTTCTCCGTCAAACAATATTAAATAATGGTCCGCATGATGGCCTACAGCATTTTCTGCCTAATCTTTATCCATCAAACAATATTGAACAATGGTCCGCATGTTGGCCTACAATATTTTCTGCCCAATCTTTCTCCATCAAACAATATTGAACAATGGTCCACATGTTGGCCTACAACATTTTCTACCCAATCTTTATCCATTAAACAATATTGAACAATGATCCTCATGCTGACCTACAACATTTTCTACCCAATCTTTCTCCACCAAACAACATTGAACAATGGTCCACATGTTGGCCTACAACATTTTCTGCTCAATCTTTCTCCATCAACCAATATTGAACAATGATCTGCATGTTAGCCTACAGTATTTTCTGCCTAATCTTTCTCCGTCAAACAATATTAAACAATGGTCCGCATGATGGCCTACAGCATGTTCTGCCTAATCTTTCTCCATCAAAAAAATATTGAACAATGGTCTGCATGTTGGCCTACAGCATTTTCTGCCTAATCTTTCTCCATCAAACAATATTGAACAATGGTCCACATTTTGGCCTACATTTTGTGCCCAGTTTTTCTCCATAAAACAATATTGAACAATGGTCCACATGTTGGTCTACATTTTATGCCTAATCTTTCTCCACCAAACAATATTAAACAATTGTCCACATGTTGGCCTACAACATTTTGTGCCCAGTCTTTCTCCATCAAACAATATTGAACAATGGTCCAAATGTTGGCCTACAGCATTTTCTGCTTAATCTTTCCCCATCAAACAATATTAAACAACTGTCCACATGTTGGCCTACAACATTTTCTGCCTAATCTTTATCTATCAAACAATATTGAATATTCGTCCACATGTTGGCCTACAACATTTTCTGCCTAATCTTTCTCCATCAAACAATATTGAACAACCATCCACAAGATAAATGTATGATGATTAGGGGTTTGTCCTCACTGATCTAGAGAACAGGTCTAAATAGAGCAGTAGTGAGCATGTGCGTCCACCACTCCAATAGTCATTGAAAGGAGAGGTGGTCACACATGCTCACTACTGTTCTATTAATGTGGAAGTCTTTCGGAACCCTGTTGTCACAATCGGTGTAGATCCCAGTAAGTAGATCACTAGAGAGCATACATTTAATGAATAAGTGATGGTTATTGACTATTGAATTTAAACAGCCAGACATTTGCTGAGGAAAATGGTTGCCTCATCTTAAAGAGGAGAAGTTACAGGTTTAAAGTTGCCATTTTTAACCCTTATTTTATTCTCACTGATCTCCTGATTATACTATTTTTTATTTTTTAAAAATCCATCATTAGGTTCTAGAAATGAGTTTTTGTATGAAGTGCTAATTGGTATGGTCTTTACTAAGGGGGTGTGTCTCAAAGGACCCTCAGGGGCGTGTCTTTATATTAATTTACATAAAGACTATAAAACAGCTCTGAATATAAAGGCTCATATCTCTGAAACCATATGGCGGATTTAAAAAAAATAAAAATGGGACACTCAGGGGAGCAGCGGGAATAAAATAAGAGCCAAAACTTCCAACATTTGACTTCGTGATAGATCCTCTTTAAAAACATGATATGGCATAAATCCCACCAATGAGATCAACATCCAAAGGACAGGACCCTATTGCATGTCCAGAATAAAGAGCTGGCAGCGTAAACGTGGATCTTTGATTCATTAGTACACAAGTAATATATACACTGTACAAATCGGTGGAGAGAACTGCTCTTACATGGCTACCTCTCCAAAATCTGTAGTGTGTAATGGTCCTGTTCTCAAAATAGATGCGGATCCCAGAGGTGGTTACGGTATATCCAATAACCTTTAATCTCCTGCTGATCAGTTACCATATTCAGTTGGTGGCTGATTGACGACACATCCTCATGGGTGGAGCTTAGACATATATTATTCTACTATACACAGTGCAAAGGGGGGAGGCTCCTGCTTCAGCCAGCTGTCTTACAGTCACACACAAACAGTAAAGAGGATGAGGAAAGTGACTGAGCTCCTGAGATATATCATGAAGATTTATTTTATATATATTTTCGTTTTTAATTGCAAAATGAGACAAAACAGGAACAAAGAAAAGAGGGAGAATAAAGGAGAAATGGCTAGAATATTTTTTTTCCCGTGGATTTTTTAGCCATGGCAAGTTCTTTCCACATTGAATTTGGTGATAAAATACTTTCCTAAATAACAGGAAAATGGTTTTTAGATTATAATTTTCTTTACTATCTAGACCCAAAAGCAATATTTCAGGTGTAGATGACCAAATTGGATTTTAGAGCCAATTCCACATATAATCTGTTAATGGGAGGAGGGGTGCTCTTTATATTCTCTTTATTGGTTAAAAAAAACAAAGATTATATTGAATTAGCATATCCCTGGGTAGGGAATTGTTTGCTTACATTTATCTAATTCAAAGAATAAGAATTAATGGCAATAAGATTGGGACTATGGGATTCTGTAGCAGAAGCCCAACTGTGGATATTTGATCCTACCTGAGACCATGGTCCAGTGCTCCATTCTGCTGGACAATCCTGTGTGTTACATTGCTGGACTTGGATGGGAGTACTCACTGGGCAGTTGGAGTGTCCAACCATTTCCTCACCCTGCGTAGCCTTTTTTTGGAGGCACTGAATGGTCCTGGTCTGTTGTCCACCAGCACAAGAAGCACTGCAAGGACTCCACTGGCCAGCTGACCAACTATAAAAAAAAACAAACAATAAAAATATAGATAGACAGACAGATGTTATGATTGAACCCTAGCACTCTCTTGGTGATAAACAAACCAGAAATCTACAGGTCCCAAAACAGACTAGTACTTGCCCTAGACCTGACCCTGACTTGTCCCTGCCTAAAAGCGAAGGTCGGCACTCTAAGATCATTCGATGACGCCTTCATTCGTCGACGGCTGAACCTGTCTCTCCTTAACTGCACCCTATGCTATAAACCAAACGTAACACAAAAATAACAATAAACATAAATGAAGAGCACACAGCTAGAGGGTGAGACACAGCGCTAGGAACATGCAAACACAGTCATACAGGAACAATGGAATACACAAAACCAAAAAGAATGACAGAACACATACAAACCCTCCCAAGCCTAAGCAAAACAAAACAGGAGGTAACTGGGAAGGGTTTCACACAAACAAACTGTAGCAAATAGCAATATATCAATAAGAAAACCTTAACAGAGGCACTAGGACTCCAAACAATCACCCATCCGAAATATATCCAGCACTGAGGCATGTGATAGTAAGTATAAATAGCCCCTCCCAAAATGTGATTGACTAAACCAAACGAGAAAGTGCATTCATCTGAATAAAAGTGAAACAGGAAGTCAGAGAAAAAGAAAGAAAAGAAATCCTTCAGCAGCTGGACCAACACAAAAAAACGCTGTGGTCCAACCCAGAAGGAAACCGACCAACAATTAGAGATCACCTGTATGAATCCCAGAGTGGATCCATGATAGAGAGATAGATATAGAGATAAATAGATAGATAGGTAGATAGATTGATTTCAGTTTTCCACGTTTCCATCATTAAAGGCTACTTACTAGGCTGGGCATGCTTGGCTATTGCACAATTTAGGCTCCAGGACAGGTTTGCTCAACAAGCCGCACATGCTGGAATTAACTTGAGTTCGAAGTTCTTGTAAACACACAAATTTCACATTCACTTGACCTGTAAAATACAGAAAATATAATGATATACTAAATATTCATAGTCTATATGCACACAGAGTTTTTCTAGGAGTTTTTTGGAACAGAAAACAGGGGTGGACATATCATTGGTACAACTTGTGCAACCTAACAGGGGCCCAAAAGCCATGTCTACCTCCAAAGCAGATGTAATTGGACATTATTATGAGTTATTGGACTGAAAAGGGGCCATATAGTGTCCTTGCACACAGAGTCCCACTTTTGTCTGTGTCCAGAAGTTTTCGAAAGCCCCTGTTAGGAGTCACCAAGGTGTTTGGTTAATGGGCAGATGGCCTTGGGTTTATTTTTTGTATTGTGATATAATTTGTCAGCTTTGTATATGATAATAAAGTGGACTGTGGTCAGTTTTTAACCTAATCTTTCTTCCAGAAAAATAGCCCTTTGTATGCAATATTAGTCCACTTTAAAAAAAAAAAAAAACAACATCATTCTGGGTACAGGAGGCCTCATGAGATCTCCATTATTCGTCGGGCAAAAATGACAGAGGTATAACGTGCTGTTTAGCCCCTTAAGGTATTTGAGTCCTGGAGCAATTGCTACCTCTGCTCCCCTTATAGCTAAGCCTACACCCCCGTCCAAAATATTCCATGATAAGCACTGCGTAAAAATTTTGGCTTACCCCCACCACATGTCACAGAGCATTCTGTATACATAGGGATCCAGGAGAAAGTTGTTTTCTGCCCCGGTGTTTCTTCATTGGCAGAAAAGGGTAATGTATATTCCCAGGCAAATCCTCCATTCTTTCCTTGATAAAGAACCTAGAACAAATGAAAAAAAGAAAACTTAAAAACGGGGCTCCTATATAATCCTTACAGTAACAAATATATATCGGTACTTTTTGCACAAATGGGCACTTGTTATTGAAAAACTAAATTTTGGTCTATAGTCTTCCACTTTTTTAAACCGATTTGAGCTTTTTATATTATCCACCTTAGGATACTTATTATAGGTCATTATTGTGCTCAGTGGGACACTCTGAGTCCCCCAAAAAATAACAGAAAAAGCCCAGGAGAGAAGTCTGTTGGGCGTCTCCCACTGACTTCTCCCACCTGGTGAGGCTTAATTAACAGGTTTCTCCTATACATAAACAGGGAGAGACCTGTCAATCAGGTCGATTTAGGCAAGAAAATGCCAGAAATAGAACCTCAATGGACTCTTCTTCCCGAGCCAAATCTTGTTTTAAAAATTATGTTTTCCTAGAGTTTTTGGTAACGGGGAAGTGTCTGTGTCTCACAATGAACAAAATGTGGGCAGACTGATACTCGTTCTAGTATCGTAATTGTTGCCTGAAAGGTGGAAGACTCTGTTGCCGATTTTGCGTTGGGGCAGGAACCGAAAACTAGACATTGTGAAATGAAAAATGACAACCACTATCATGGTCAAAGTTTGTCGTGGCTTCTTTATTTTATGGGAAGGAAGGAAAAGAACAATCAAAAGTACAACAGTTAAACAAAAAAAAACAGCTGTAATGGGGAGAAAACACCATACTGTATTGCCCAAACAAACTTTCTCAAGCATAACAGTTTACGTTGCCTCTTTTATCATTCAGAAGTGCCTAGAATCAATGAACTGGTCTTGTAGTAGAGTTGATGTGAATCGACTCGCAGGACCCGGTCAAGGATGCACATCAGTAATGGTTGTTGCTGGACGGGAGCCCTGAGAACCGCCACTTACTAGAGTTGAGCGCGGTTCGTGGTTCGTGGTTCTCCAGTTCTAGGCTCGAGTGATTTTGGGGCATGTTCTAGATCGAACTAGAACTCGAGCTTTTTTGCAAAACGGTTCTAGCAGCAAAAAAACAGCTAAATCCTAGCTTGGTTTCTGCTGTAATAGTGTAAGTCACTCTGTGAATCACACTATTATGACATTTCAGTGTATAGTGTGCGTGAACAGCGCCTTCAGATCACTGCTGTTTCTATAATGGCGATCGCCATTTTTTTTTTTTTTTTTTTTCTTGTCTTCCTTCCCTAAGCGCGCGCGTCTTGTGGGGCGGGCCAGCATGTCAGCCAATCCCAGACACACACACAGCTAAGTGGACTTTTAGCCAGAGAAGCAACGGCATGTGTGATAGGATCTGCATGTCACATGTCCCTGCATTATAAAAACGGACATTTTCCTCCAGGACGCCATTATCTGCCTTCTGCGTCTTTGGTGTCAGACATCAGTGTCGCAGCTCCGTCCTCCTGAGTCCTATCGCCGATACAGCTGTATGCGCTGCATACACAGCGTTAGACAGCTTAGGGAGAGCACTTTCTAGCAGTCCTTTTAAGGGCTCGTACCGGCAGGGTCAGAGCCATAGGTGACAGGTCCTGAAAACAGAGACAGCGTCTGTGTAGCCAAGGTCAGGGATTTCCTCCCTGCATTTCCCTATTAGGAGGGAATAGAAAGGCAGGCTTCCATTCCTCTACCCAGAGCCCCACAATCCTGCCACTGTACCCTCCTGTCCTCTGCACACTCCAACTCATTATAACTAAGCCATTATACTAGCAAACACTCAGTGTACCTAGTGGCATCCTAAACGTGGCTATTGGACTTTGCTATAGTCCCACTAGTGCAAAGACATTTGCAGAGCACGTCTGCCTGCATTGCAGACTCCAACTCTTTTTAACTAAGCCATTATACTAGCAAACAGTCAGTGTACCTAGTGGCATCCTAAACGTGGCTATTGGACTTTGCTATAGTCCCACTAGTGCAAAGACATTTGCAGAGCACGTCTGCCTGCATTGCAGACTCCAACTCTTTTTAACTAAGCCATTATACTAGCAAACAGTCAGTGTACCTAGTGGCATCCTAAACGTGGCTATTGGACTTTTGTCTATTCACACTATTGTAAAGATATTTGCAGCACGTCTGCCTGCATTGCACACTCCAACTTTTTTAAACTAAGCCATTATACTAGCAAACAGTCAGTGTACCTAGTGGCATCCTAAACGTGGCTATTGTACTTTTGTCTATTCACACTATTGGAACGATATTTGCAGCACCTCTGCCTGCATTGCACACTCCAACTTTTTTAAACTAAGCCATTATACTAGCAAACAGTCAGTGTACCTAGTGGCATCCTAAACGTGGCTATTGGACTTTTGTCTATTCACACTATTGTAAAGATATTTGCAGCACGTCTGCCTGCATTGCACACTCCACCTTTTTTTAACTCAGCCATTATACTAGCAAACACTCACTGTACCTAGTGGCATCCTAAACGTGGCTATTGGACTTCTGTATAGTCCCACTAGTGCAAATCTATGTGCAGCACCTCTGCATGACAACCTCCTGCTCTGTTTTTAATGAGCTATAATGATAGCAAAAAATACTGCCATTTAGTGGCATCATAGAACTGGCTGTTGTATTCCATTAGTGCCCCACTGGTGACAAGCTATTTATAGCACCTCTACATGACACCCTCATGCACATTTTGCTACGCTAATGTTATAGCAAACTCATGGAATTCATTGCTGCATTTGATAATTCGGAGGGATAGAAAGTCAGGCTTCCTTTAGCTTTTCCTTCTGTTCATAGACAGCATCTCCAAGACAAATTTCCCCTCCACGTCTAAGTGTGGAGAGGCAGCTAGTGCGCATGCGTGTGCCGATTTACCCCAGCTGCAGCCTAACTACAGTGTTTCGCCTAGTGAGTATGCTCAGCCTGACTGTGCCATTCCTGACGCTAAGTCTTCATTTCGGGCTACAGCGCATGCTCCCACACTAAGTGTGAAAAGCCTCTTTGCACAGGTGCTTGCATTCCGTGCCGGGTCTAAGTCCTGTTTTGTGCCTAGACACCATGCTAAAGCTGATAGTCTTTTTTCAGAGACTGTATTTCATGCTACTGAGCATGCTCAGGAACTTACTGCATCAGAGACTAGGTACGGTAATGAACTCTTGGGCCCTGCCCCTGATGTGGGGGTCCCATATAGACCACAGGGCATCAGCTGTCCTCCCAAATGGCTTGCAGAGGCCCACCCCTATGACTTGTCACCGCATTATTGATGGTCAGACGATGACTGGTGAGGTGTTTGGGTCATGGCAGCCATGAGGTCATCATTGAAGTTGCGGTTCAAATAGGACGCTAGTTATGCCACTCATGACGTGTCACTTTACTTTTGTCTCCAGGAGGTGCATTGTGGTTCACCCTGGTTTAGGGCGGACCCAGGTTATAAAAGGGGCTGGAGCCAACAAGGAGGTGCGCAGTCTTCTATTATGCTACGAAAGAGCACACCTCCATGTGTTGAACCCATTGCGGCTTTAGGCCAGAGGTAGGCAGGGATAGGGTGGTGGATGCAGGCCACCACCACAGTTGGTAACGCAGAACGGTTAAGACCAGCTCCTGTCCTACCAGTCCTGCTTGTGCAGCCCAGGGCATTAACAGGCCTGCTGCTGCTGATGCGCCTGCTGTCCACAGGTGTGGCCCCTACGCACACGGTCAGCGTACTCAATGGCCCCTGTGTGGTTAACAGGGAGTTCCTGGGCTGGGTGGGCATGTGGACCCTGTGACGCTAACAGGGCTCCCAGTCTCCAGATCCGAATGGCGTCTAACTCGGTTCAGGATACTATTAGTTTCATAGCCACACAGCTCTGTATCCTCCACCAAACCTTCCAGTTGCCAAACTCTCCTTTTCCAACTGGGAGCACGGTGCACACTGACTGCTGATGGGGATATATACCTTTCTCTTTCTTTTCTTATTAATTTACGTTATATAGCGGTAACATAGTATATACCACTTTATCCAAATCTGCCAGTCACACTGTAACAGATGGTGTTTCTTCAGCAAATGTTACTGTTGCTTAACCACCAAATCCACGGACCAAAACTTATTTCCCCTTTCCAACACACCTGTTCCCCTTTCCACCAGCATCTGTCCTTTTTCAACTCATTTTGGGATATGACCAAAAGTGCAACTGTGCAGGGACACCGTACTCAACGCCATCTCAGCACAGCAGCCAGCCCTCGGTCCCTCAGATGTGGACAAGTAAAAGACCATTTCCTCCTATCCATGACAAAGCGTTGAGATTCACTCTGTGCAGCACTGGTGTTTAGTGGGAAAGTAGATCTAAGATTGCGTACCACATTCTGCAGATACTCCTGTATACGTGCGTCCATTTCTATGGCACAAATTATTTTGCAAAATTTTGTCTTGTACCGGGGATGTAACAGTGTGGCAACCCAGTATTCTGGATTACTTTGAATTCGTACAATCCGAGGGTCATGTTGTAGGTAGTGCAGCAAGAAGGCGCTCATGTGTCTTGTGCATCCAGGAGGACCAAGTCCTTGGTGTGTTGGTGGCAGAGAGGTGAGAATCGTGCCTCCTTCCTCTGCCCTCTACCCACAACCTCGCACAACCGAAATGTGAGCAAGCTCTCACTCATCTGCTGAGTCTTCAATGCCCATCGCAAGTTCGTCCTCCATTTTGTTCATTGGCTCCTGCACCTTCCTCAACACTTTTTGCTGATACTATGCACCCTTGTTAATCACTCTCCCTCACCATGACTGCCGCCTAGGTGCCGCTGACCATCTGGACCTCGTAGATCTTGTTATCCCTTCCGCATATGACTCCTCCTGTACTTCCTCCCCTTCCTCTTGTCCCAACACCTGACTCCGAATAATAATTACAGTGCGCTCCATCATGTAGATGACCAGAATTGTCACGCTGAGAATGACATTGCCAGTGCTAAACATCTTCGTCGACATTTGTAAACTGTGTAGCAGGGTGCATAGGTCCTTGATCTGACACCACTCCAGCAGCGTGATCTGCACCACCTCTGGATCACTTTATCCCAGGCTATATGTCATACCGTATTTCAGCAGGGCTCTGCGGTGCTGCCACAAATGCTGCAACATGTGCAGATTCAAATTCCTGCGTGTGGGCACATCGCATTTCAGGCGTTTACCCAGCAGACCTAAAGACTTCTGTTGCGACGAAAGTTGTTGAGCTGCTGTGTGCGCACGATGGAAGTGAGCACATAGCGAGCGTGCCCGCTGCACAAGGCCATGTAGGCCGTGATGGTGTTTTAAAAATTGATGGAGAATTAGGTTCAACACGTGAGCCATACAAGGCACGTGTGTCACATTGCCATGCTGATGGCCCGCAGCCAGGTTTGCATCATTGCCGCACACGGCTGTTAAGTCACCAACAGAGTCCGCTCCGTCAATTTGTACTCCGGTCGCCAGGTGACAACGTGTTCCTTTCATGAATAGTGCTGATGATGGGAGAGGAGTCGATGCCAGCGGCGCAGGTGGACGCAGGTTATGCTCACACACTGGGCTGCATTACCTTGACAGATGCAGAATCTCTGGCTGAATGTAGCTGGTGGGTATCTCACAGATGAAATACCATCATTCAGCTACAACCAATGGGAAGACACCACACCCTTTTTTATGCCCATCCTGTCTTTTGACCACTGCCAGACATAGCTATGAACCTCTGGTTAATTTTACCCCCAGTTCAGTTTTATGATTTTGTGTGCTTGTTACCTGACTACTTTTCCTGCTTGCTGTTTATGTACCTTGTTGGCCGATCCGCATTTCACCTCTGCTTGTTTTCTGATTAAGTCCTGCCCGTCCCATTCTGTTCCTGTTCCTCAATTAATGTTTTGACCCTGCCTGACTACTATTCTCTGGAACTGCAGCCTTCCACAGGTATTAATCACCTTGGGCCCTGTGTAATTCCTAATCCCTGTATAGGGGTTAAAGGGTTTCAGGGTTCTAGGGGTCCTACTTGGTGAGTGGCTTCCCTCTAGCCTATCATTAACAGCCCATCTGAGTGTGTGGATCAAGGAAGGCGTTACACCGTGCTCTCTGCAGAAGGCCATGTGGGCCAGGATAGTGCTTTAAAAATTGCTTGACAACCAGGTTCAACACGTGAACCACACAAGCCATGTGTGTCACATTGTCACAGCGAAGGGCCGCACCCATGTTTGCATCATTGTCGCACCCGGCCTTCCCTGGCTGCTGGTTCAGTGGAGACAACCATTGATCAAACTCGGTCTCCAGAGCTAACCGTCCACAACTTCTCAGCGGTGTGACTCACATTTCCCATACATTTCAAAGTAAACCTTTGACCGCCTGATGGCATTGAGCTCTGCTGCCAGCATAGTAAGGAGGTGTGTGGTATTCCTTGTGCGCAGTTACAAGGAAGGGTGGCCTGACCACACAGGGTTTGCGCCAAGGTGGAGGACCCACACGAGGTTGAAGAGGCAGAAGCAGTGTATTAACTTCTACATACAGAAGAAGGATTGAAACAACTCGTGGGGATGGCAAGACTTGGACAGCAGACCCTTCTCCATCTCTCACCATAGTTTGCCAGTGCCCAGTCAGTGACATGTAATGACCCTGTCTATGCTTACTGGTCCAAGTATCTGTGTTGATATGCACCCTGTCGCACACAGAGTTGCTCAAGGAAGTGGTGATGTTGTGTGCGACATGCTGGTGTAGCGCGGGCATGCTGTTCTTGGAGAAGCAGTGGTGATTGGGCATCTTGTACTGGATCACAGCGACAGACATAAGGTCTCTAAAATCCTGTGTGTCCACTAGGCGGGAAGGCAGCATTTCGATAGCCAACAGCTTACAGAGGGATAGAGTCAACCTCTTAGCTTTGTCATGGGTCGCAGGAAGTGGCCTTTTATTTGACCACATCTGAGGGACAGAGATCTGGCTGCTGTGTGTAGACGGTGTTGAGTAGGGTGTCCCTGGAAAAATGCAGGTTTGTGAGGAAAGTGCAGGCGGAGACATGATGTTGCCTTCATCCAACGTTGGTGCTATCAATGTCTGAGAGAGCTGTACACACGTACTTGTTTCCCCTTCCAAACCAACTGACGACCTACCAAGCAAACTGCCTGTTGCGGTTACAGTGGTGGAAGTTGTGGGTGGAAAAACAGGTGTGACAGCTGTCCCCACAGTCCTAGAAGATGACGAGCGCGCGGATGCACTGGAAGGGGCAGGCGGTGGATGGTTCGCTCCGCTAGGCCGCATTGCAGCACGGTGAGCTTCCCACCGGGCCATATGATATTTATTCATGTGACGATTCATGGAAGAAGTTGTCAAACTGCTGAGGTTTTGACCTCTACTAAGAGAACCATGACAAATTTTACAGATCACATAATTTGGGCGATCTTTTTCTATGTCAAAAAAGGACCAGGCTAGGCAAGGCTTAGAGGCCATGCGACCTGTTGATCCACCCCGAATAATGCTCAGAGGCAGAGTGGTGGCTGAGGATGCAGTTGTAGACGTGCTACCAGTGCTCCGACTCTGTCCAGGAAGGCGCAAGGTAACTTCGTCGTCGGTTGCATCCTCCTCCACCGCCTCTGTTGACCTCCTCGAGTGTCTGACTGTGGGTTGACAGTAGGTGGGATCTAGAACTTCATCATCAATTGTTGTGTTTGCACTCCCCTCCCCCTCAGACCAAGCCTCTTCTTGCCCTGACCGAATATTTCAGTTGTCATCCCAATCGGGTATCTGCGTCTCATCTTCATCAGTATGATCCTCATTGTCTATAACCACAGGTGTTGGAAAGGCAGCATTTTGGTAGCCAACAGTTTGCAGATGCTGAAAGTCAACCTCCAAGCCATGTCATGACCTTCTAAAAGCATGTAAAACACAGCGAGGGGACTCCAACCACAGTCTCCCTCGTTGCCACTAACTGGGCCACACACACCCCACTTGACTGGCATCAGTTGACCCAATTTTCAAGATGAAAAAGATGCTTTGCATGAAGCACTCTCAAAAATACGCGTGCCTTTCCCGTCCCCTGGCTGACCCAGGGGAAGAAAAGTCCTCTGAGAGCCATGACTTGTTCATCTTGGTTCTTTTAGAAACACAGCGAGGGGACTCCAACCACAGTCTCCCTCGTTTCCACTAACTGGGCCACACACACCCCACTTGACTGGCATCAGTTGACCCAATTTTCAAGATGAAAAAGATGCTTTGCATGAAGCACTCTCAAAAATACGCGTGCCTTTCCCGTCCCCTGGCTGACCCAGGGGAAGAAAAGTCCTCTGAGAGCCATGACTTGTTCATCTTGGTTCTTTTAGAAACACAGCGAGGGGACTCCAACCACAGTCTCCCTCGTTTCCACTAACTGGGCCACACACACCCCACTTGACTGGCATCAGTTGACCCAATTTTCAAGATGAAAAAGATGCTTTGCATGAAGCACTCTCAAAAATACGCGTGCCTTTCCCGTCCCCTGGCTGACCCAGGGGAAGAAAAGTCCTCTGAGAGCCATGACTTGTTCATCTTGGTTCTTTTAGAAACACAGCGAGGGGACTCCAACCACAGTCTCCCTCGTTTCCACTAACTGGGCCACACACACCCCACTTGACTGGCATCGGTTGACACCCCCTTTTGAAAAAGAAAAAGATGCTTTGCATGAAGCACTCTCAAAAATACGCGTGCCTTTCCCGTCCCCTGGCTGACCCAGGGGAAGAAAAGTCCTCTGAGAGCCATGACTTGTTCATCTTGGTTCTTTTAGAAACACAGCGAGGGGACTCCAACCACAGTCTCCCTCGTTTCCACTAACTGGGCCACACACACCCCACTTGACTGGCATCGGTTGAGCCCCCTTTTGAAAAAGAAAAAGATGCTTTGCATGAAGCACTCTCAAAAATACGCGTGCCTTTCCCGTCCCCTGGCTGACCCAGGGGAAGAAAAGTCCTCTGAGAGCCATGACTTGTTCATCTTGGTTCTTTTAGAAACACAGCGAGGGGACTCCAACCACAGTCTCCCTCGTTTCCACTAACTGGGCCACACACACCCCACTTGACTGGCATCAGTTGACCCAATTTTCAAGATGAAAAAGATGCTTTGCATGAAGCACTCTCAAAAATACGCGTGCCTTTCCCGTCCCCTGGCTGACCCAGGGGAAGAAAAGTCCTCTGAGAGCCATGACTTGTTCATCTTGGTTCTTTTAGAAACACAGCGAGGGGACTCCAACCACAGTCTCCCTCGTTTCCACTAACTGGGCCACACACACCCCACTTGACTGGCATCAGTTGACCCAATTTTCAAGATGAAAAAGATGCTTTGCATGAAGCACTCTCAAAAATACGCGTGCCTTTCCCGTCCCCTGGCTGACCCAGGGGAAGAAAAGTCCTCTGAGAGCCATGACTTGTTCATCTTGGTTCTTTTAGAAACACAGCGAGGGGACTCCAACCACAGTCTCCCTCGTTTCCACTAACTGGGCCACACACACCCCACTTGACTGGCATCAGTTGACCCAATTTTCAAGATGAAAAAGATGCTTTGCATGAAGCACTCTCAAAAATACGCGTGCCTTTCCCGTCCCCTGGCTGACCCAGGGGAAGAAAAGTCCTCTGAGAGCCATGACTTGTTCATCTTGGTTCTTTTAGAAACACAGCGAGGGGACTCCAACCACAGTCTCCCTCGTTTCCACTAACTGGGCCACACACACCCCACTTGACTGGCATCGG
Organism: Anomaloglossus baeobatrachus; assembly: GCF_048569485.1. NCBI lineage: Eukaryota > Metazoa > Chordata > Amphibia > Anura > Aromobatidae > Anomaloglossus > Anomaloglossus baeobatrachus. The sequence goes on along the minus strand of NC_134362.1, from coordinate 176,311,366 downwards.
TTGACCCCCCCTTTTGAAAAAGAAAAAGATGCTTTGCATGAAGCACTCTCAAAAATACGCGTGCCTTTCCCGTCCCCTGGCTGACCCAGGGGAAGAAAAGTCCTCTGAGAGCCATGACTTGTTCATCTTGGTTCTTTTAGAAACACAGCGAGGGGACTCCAACCACAGTCTCCATCGTTGCCACTAACTGGGCCACACACACCCCACTTGACTGGCATCGGTTGACCCCCCCTTTTGAAAAAGAAAAAGATGCTTTGCATGAAGCACTCTCAAAAATACGCGTGCCTTTCCCGTCCCCTGGCTGACCCAGGGGAAGAAAAGTCCTCTGAGAGCCATGACTTGTTCATCTTGGTTCTTTTAGAAACACAGCGAGGGGACTCCAACCACAGTCTCCCTCGTTTCCACTAACTGGGCCACACACACCCCACTTGACTGGCATCAGTTGACCCAATTTTCAAGATGAAAAAGATGCTTTGCATGAAGCACTCTCAAAAATACACGTGCCTTTCCCGTCCCCTGGCTGACCCAGGGGAAGAAAAGTCCTCTGAGAGCCATGACTTGTTCATCTTGGTTCTTTTAGAAACACAGCGAGGGGACTCCAACCACAGTCTCCCTCGTTGCCACTAACTGGGCCACACACACCCCACTTGACTGGCATCGGTTGAGCCCCCTTTTGAAAAAGAAAAAGATGCTTTGCATGAAGCACTCTCAAAAATACGCGTGCCTTTCCCGTCCCCTGGCTGACCCAGGGGAAGAAAAGTCCTCTGAGAGCCATGACTTGTTCATCTTGGTTCTTTTAGAAACACAGCGAGGGGACTCCAACCACAGTCTCCCTCGTTTCCACTAACTGGGCCACACACACCCCACTTGACTGGCATCAGTTGACCCAATTTTCAAGATGAAAAAGATGCTTTGCATGAAGCACTCTCAAAAATACGCGTGCCTTTCCCGTCCCCTGGCTGACCCAGGGGAAGAAAAGTCATCTGAGAGCCATGACTTGTTCATCTTGGTTCTTTTAGAAACACAGCGAGGGGACTCCAACCACAGTCTCCCTCGTTGCCACTAACTGGGCCACACACACCCCACTTGACTGGCATCGGTTGACCCCCCCCTTTTGAAAAAGAAAAAGATGCTTTGCATGAAGCACTCTCAAAAATACGCGTGCCTTTCCCGTCCCCTGGCTGACCCAGGGGAAGAAAAGTCCTCTGAGAGCCATGTCCACATTGTCAGTGGACAGACGCGTGTGCTTATCTGCCAGCAGACCACCAGCAGCACTGAAGACAGGTTCCGAGAGAACGCTGGCTGCAGGACATGACAAGATCCCCAAGGCGTACGTGGCGAGCTCAGGCAATTTATCCAGATTGGAAGCCTAAAATGAGCAGGGCTCAAGTTGCACAATAATGGAATCGATGTTTCCTTGCATATACTCATATATCTGTGTGTCCTCCTCTTTTTCCTTGTCCAGCTGTTTTGTTTTCACATGAGTATATGTCCTTGTCACTTTCCCATGTGTTTGTGTTGTGTTGTGAGTTGTTTGTCACCTTTTGGACACCTTTGAGGGTGTTTTCTAGGTGTTTTTCTGTGTTTGTGATTGCCTGCCATTGTTTCCTATTGGCTCGAGTTCGGTTCGTCGAACGTTCGACGAACCGAACTCGAACGGGACGTCCGTTCGGCGAACCGACCTCGAGCCGAACCGGGACCGGTTCGCTCATCTCTACCACTTACATTATCCAGCCAGATGTGAAGTCATCTCTGTGTCATGATGACATCACGTCAAGTTGGCTAATCAAAAGCAGAGCCGTGGTTATCGGGAGGTAAGAAGTGATTCTCAGGGGGCCCATCGAGTGGCGCAAATTACTGATGTTGTTAATGGAATCAATTTGCACCAACTCTATTTAGGAGTTTTTCTAGAGTTGTCCCATAAATAACATACATATACTCTATACTGATAGGTGATAAATGTCTGATCTGGCTACTGGGACCCCCTTCAAGGTCCCAAAATCATATTTGTGAATAAGTATGTGCAACCACTGCTTTACTCACTGTTCATAGGAGTCATGGCTGCCGAGCTTTGCTACCATTAAGTCACAAATGGGACTTTTGGTTCTCTAGTTATGTGGAGGTCTCATCATCCAGCCCCCAAATGATCAACATATATTGATCATATACCCCATGGTATGTTATAAATGTTTTTTATGGGAAATTTCTTTTTTTGCTGTATGATTTGCCATTTTAGGCATTCAGGAGAAGTGGTAAAGTTCAATCTTTTAACGGCCTACAGATCGATCTCGAGCGTTGGCGACATGATGGATGAGCGCTCTGTAAGATGATCAATCTTGTGCAGCCTTCATAGGTCCACCAGGATCTTCTCCGCCTAGATAGGTCCATCAGGGCCTTCTCCACCTAGATAGGTGCACCAGGGTGTTCTTTGCCGAGATAGGTCCAGCAGGGTCTTCTCCGCCTAAATAGGTCTACCAGGGTCTTCTTCACCTAGATAGGTCCACCAGGGTCTTCTTCACCTAGATTGGTCCATCAGGGTCTTGTCTGCCTAGATAGGTCCACCAAGATCTTCTCCACCTAGATAGGTCCAGCAGGGTCTTTTCTGCCTAGATAGGTCTACCAGGGTCTGCTCTACCTAGATAGGTCCACCAGGGTCTGCTCTGCTTAGATAGGTCCACCAAGGTCTTCTCCACCATTATCTTGAAAGTATTAAGCCATCGGGTTGCTCTTCGCCTTGTTCCTTCTATTTTTCCAACCATGTCCTCCTATAAATTAGTATTCGTTGTCTTCTACATGAGTTTGTTTTGTTTTTTTTTTTAATTTGGCTTCAATAATTCTGTCTGATTTTATACATTTTTATTATGTCATCCAGGATTCACGCTTTTTTTTATGGACAATGCTTTTTGGTAAAGAGACATTTATTTACTCTTGATTCACATAGTAAAATAGATCTCGACAGACTTATAAATCATTCCACTATTAATCCTCTACTGAGCCCATAAATAATTCTACATAAAACTAAAACTTCAAGGAAATAAAAAATGTATAAACACAGCAAATTATTTTGGAAATATTTTTAGGGAGATATATAGACTCTGGGTCTCCCATAATAACGTGACGGGCTATATATTGACCTCTCGTTCCGTAGAGCTATGAATCATCAAATTATCTTTTGAATTTTTATTTTTTTTCTATTTGCGTTGTTGCCATAAATTTAGTGTCAAACGCTTGGACTGAAACTTTGTTTAGTTTCATTCCTTCGGAAGTAATATGAATCCCATTGGTGGCTATCGAGACAGCCTAGAGGCTTCCACGCTGGCCAAAATGGAGCGTTCACTTCTTTTATGATCGAGAATATAGAACGCAACTTTTTAATTAACCCAAGTGGGAATGCAAAAATGTGAAAGACGTTCCAGATGAATAATAAAAGGTCTTCCGAAGCAAAACTACGTGAAAAAATCATCATTTTTAACTTAGTGTTTATGTCAAGGTCAATAATATTGAATTTAATGACTTGTAGTTCACAATTTTAGCTGCCTCCAAATAAGTTTTGTTTTCTTTTGAGTGACTTTTTTGATAGTTAGACATAGTTGGGGCACACCCTTTACTTTACATAATTACTTTACAGGCTCCACAGAGCTGATACATGTTTTTTTGAATGACATATTAAAAACTATTGGCCCAGTATTCCCTCAACACAAAGTCATGATCATACAATTATGCTAGGACTTGATATTTTACTCGATTACTTTTCACACTATTATTTATTTATATTAATATTTATATTCTAAATTTTTCTACTCTTTATTTTTTCAATAAGTACAGTACTTGCCGTGACCTTTAGGTGGCTCAGAGAGTTCACATCAAAATAGTTTTCAATAAGTGCAGTACCTGGTGTGACCTTTAGGTGGCTCAGAGAGTTCACATCCAAACAGTAATTGAATTTAAAGGGGTTTTCCATCTTTAGGGATTTTTTTTTTTACTAAAAGTAGTGGTCTCAAGTTTCCGATTGAGGGCCATGTCAGCTGGACCCTAGCGGTCCCTTATACCATGTGAAAGGAGCTGTGGTCTATCATGCACACAAGTGTTTCATTCATTTTAATAGGAATGCCGGAAACTCCTGAGCTCACATCCAAACAGTAAAAGAGTTTTCAATAAGGGCAGTACTTGGCGTGACCTTTAGGTGGCTCATAGAGTTTACATCCAAACAGTAGAAGAGTTTTCAATAAGTGAAGTACCTGGTGTGACCTTTAGGTGGCTCAGAGAGTTCACATCCAAACAATAATAGAATTTAAAGGGGTTTTCCATTTTTAGGGACAATTTTTTTTTTTAACTTAAATGAGGGTTCTCAAGTTTCCGATTGAGGGCCATGTGAGTTGTACCCCTAGCAGTCCCTCATACCATGTGAAAGGAGATGTGGTCTATCAAGCACACAAGTGCTCCATTCATTTTAATAGGAAGGCCGGAAACTCCTGAGCGCTCACATCCAAATAGTAAAAGAACTTAAAGGGGTTTTCCATCTTTAGGGACAATTTTTTTTTTTTTTTTACTAATAGTAGTGTTCTCAAGTTTCCGATTGAGTGCCATGTCAGTTGGACCCCTGGTGGTCTCTTGAACCATGTGAAAGGAGTTGTGATTAATCATGCACATAAGTGCTCCATTCATTTTAATGGGAAGACTGGAAACTCCTGAGCTCACATCCAAATAGTAAAAGAACTTAAAGGGGTTTTCCATCTTTAGGGACAATTTTTTTTTTTTTTTTTTTACTAATAGTAGTGTTCTCAAGTTTCCGATTGAGTGCCATGTCAGTTGGACCCCTAGTGGTCTCTTGACCCATGTGAAAGGAGTTGTGATTAATCATGCACATAAGTGCTCCATTCATTTTAATGGGAAGACTGGAAACTCCTGAGCTCCAGATTTGGCTGATCTTGGGCGTTCCCTTTAGAATAAAGTTTTTCTTAGCCCCAGATCTTGTGGTCGCACCCTGAGCGATTGGAAGGTCATCTCCTATCCAGTGAGAAAACAGCATGTGTTTTTATCTAAAAATGTTATTTTATTTTTTTTTTTTTTTAACAGAAAACAAGTTTTGTGTCGAGACCCAAAGACTTTGAGAAACAGTTCAAAATTGCAAAAAAACATTAAATTGAATTGCAAAAATTATTTTTGGCTCCAAATATATGCATTTTGGTAAAAAAAAATGTCCCCAGAGGTGGACAACCTGTAAGCCCAATGGTGTGTATAAGATCAGCCAGTCCACCCAGTGGCAATGACGACATTAACCATTGGGGGATTGGCTTGACACATTATATATGAATAATAAATTGCTTTGTGACTAAGCATAACCTGACGTCCTGGCCCCGGGGTTTACATATCAGTCTTACAACCATGCATCTCAGTGGGTAAGAAGGAGAACCAAAAAATAGTGGTTCCTTGTCTTATTAAATCACTATTGAAAAAAATGTGTCTCCTTCTCACCCAGTGTCTTGCTTTTGGTTTTGTAGCCCATTCCAGCCCTGTGCAGGTCCATGATCTTGTCCCTGACATCCTTAGAAAGCTCTTTCGTCTCGTCCATGTTGTAGAGGTTAGAGTCTGAATGATAATTGAGTCTGTGGACAGGAGTCTTTTATACAGGTGGCAATGTAAGACAGTTGTCATTAATGCAAGTAACGAGTTGATTAGGAGCGTCTAAGTGTCTGTAGGTGCCAGATCGCTTAATGGTTGGTAGGGGATCAAATACTTATTTGTCTCTGCAAAATGCAAATAAATTAAAATAATTTATATAATGTGATTTTTTTTGAATTTTATTTTGCATATTCTACCTCTCACTGTTAAAATTAACCTACCCTTAAAATTATAGACTGTTCATGTCTTTGTCAGAGGGCGAACTTACAAAATCAGCAAGGGATCAAATAATTCTGTCCTTCACTGTGTGTATATATATATATATATATATATATATATATATACATATATATAAGCTAGTCATCTCTGTCTATTCACATTCCTCTACTCATGGGTGTGTCCCATATGTTATAATTGTATTATTATTATTATTATTTATTTATAGAGCACCATTAATTCCATGGTGCTGTACATGAGAAGGGGGTTACATACAAAATACGTATACAAGTTACAGTAGACAGACTAGTACAGAGGGAAGAGGGCCCTACCCTTGCGGGCTTACATTCTATAGGATTATGGGGAGGAGACAATAGGTGGGGTGTAGGTCAGGCGGCGGCTCCGCACGGTAGTCGGGCGGCAGCTCCGCACGGTGGTCGGGCGGCAGCTCCGCACGGTGGTCGGGTGGCAGCTCCGCACGGTGGTCGGGCGGCAGCTCCGCACGGTGGTCGGGCGGCAGCTCCGCACGGTGGTCGGGCGGCAGCGAGTTCATTGTAGATTGTAGGCATTTCTGAACAGGTGCGTTTTCAGGTTCCGTTTGAAGTTTGCAAGGGTAGGGGATAGTCTGACGTGTTGAGGCAGCGAGTTCCAGGAGACTGGGGATGCTCGGGAGAAGTCTTGGAGTCGGTTGCGTGAGGAGCGAATGAGAGAGGAGGAGAGGAGGAGATCTTGGGAGATCTTGTATCTGTTTGTTTGACACATGATAGGTGTGTGGAGGCTGCTAAGCCTCTGGAAGGAGTCTATGAGAGAGAAGACCCACTTGTCCTGACCAGGAATAGACTCTATACTGTGTTTTTGTTCCTTTTGCAGCTGTGAAAATATATATTTATATATAGATATTGTAAGATGGTGACTGTGGTACCTGTAGTACTGTGAAATTCATTAGGACGTGTCTGCCTTTTCACATACCTACACCCATGGGTGTGTCCCATATGTCATAATGGTGTCTGTTTGTTTGGCACATGATCAGCTATGCCTCTGGAAGGAAACTCAGAGAGAGAGAGAGAGAGGACTCGCTTGCCCTGACTGGGAATGGACTGTATACTGTGTTTGTGTTCCTTATGAAGCCGGAAAAGGGCTTTTGTTATTTTGCTGGAGAGCCGGTTTATGTGTGTGAAATAGACATGCTGGAGAATATATATTTATATAGAAATACTGTAAGATGGTGACAGTGGTACCTGTAGTACAAAGAGATTCATTAGGGTGTGTCTGCCTATTCACATATTGCCACCCATGGGTGTGTCCCTTACGTTATAATGGTGTCTGTTTGTTTGGCACATGGTCGGTGTGTGGAGGCTGCTATGCCTCTGGAAGGAATGCCTGAGAGAGAGAGGATATGCTTGTGATGACCGGGAACGGACTGTATATCATGTTTGTGTTCCTTTTGAAGCCGGAAAAGGACTTATGTTGCCAGAGAGCCGGTTTATGTGTGTGAAATAAACTTGCTGGAGCTCCATATTTAAAAAAAAAAAAAAAAAGACGATTTCACGCCAAACATAACTCAATACATATAACTGTACTCATTCAATATAGAGAGACAGTCAGATAGATGTTTTTTTGGGAAGGTGTACTAAGATCCCACTGGTCATGTAATGCCAATTATCTGAAATGTATCAGTGGAGTATCTGCCTCTAAGGTAACACTTCAGTTCCTGAAAACGATGTGGAATAAATCCAACAGTAATTTAAAAATGTTCCTAAATAATACATGAAGCTTCTTTCAAAGTCTGGACGTAGAACCAGTAATGCAAACCTTTCATGTTTGAAGGACCTCTAGGGATAACAACCTACTTAACTGGCCAAACTCCAGAACCTACTTCAGCCAAGTGGAAATAACTTCTATGTTCAAAACTTGGTGATTGAGGTCTTAATGTCCGGCCAGGCTCGGAACAAAGTTTGGAAGTCTACAAATGACACATAAGCCACCTGACTTCTCACACAGCAATCAGCAAGCCTGCGGAGTTGTCCTAGATGGGACAACTCCGCAAAGCAAAGTCTTATAAAAATTTACTGTTTATTCGTTTTAAAACCATAGATTTCGAGCTTGGGAATGAGAAGATTTTTTAAAATTGAATTAATGAAAAATGTTTAATTCACAATGTGGCCACATGAAGTTTCTCCAATTGGAAATTGTTCCCCAGTTTTTGGTCCTTCAGTATAAACATAAGGCTACTTTACACGCTGCGATATCGGTCCCGATATCGCTAGCGTGGGTACCCGCCCCCATTTGTTGTGCGACACGGGCAAATTGCTGCCCGTGCCGCACAACATCGCGCAGACCCGTCACACATACTTACCTGCCCGGCGACGTCGCTGTGACCGGTGAACCGCCTCCTTTCTAAGGGGGCGGTCCGTGCGGCGCCACAGCGACGTCACTGAGCGGCCGCCCAATAGAAGCGGAGGGGCGGAGATGAGTGGCCGGAACATCCCGCCCACCTCCTTCCTTCCTCATAGCGGCCGGGAGGCAGGTAAGGAGAGGTTCCTCGTTCCTGCGGCGTCACACATAGCGATGTGTGCTGCCGTAGGAGCGACGAACTACATCATTAGTGCTGCAGTAACGATAATCGAGAATGGACCCCCATGTCACCGATGAGCGATTTTGCACGTTTTTGCAACGATGCAAAATCGCTCATCGGTGTCACCTGCAGCAACATCGCTAATGCGGCCGGATGTGCGTCACCAATTCCGTGACCCCAACGACTCCGCATTAGCGATGTCGCAGCGTGTAAAGCCCCCTTTAGTCCATTAACAAATAGTCAGTTTATCAAATTTTGACCAGAAGTTAAGTAGACAATTTCCGCTAGAAACATCCTTAAGACACCTCTGTCACCATACACTTGGTTCAGATGATCAAAACATTAATCCATACTATAATCCTCCCACCATATGTTGGTTCAGATGCTCATTCGGCTGACAGCTATCTCACCCAACTCTTCCATACAAGTTTTATATTTAAGAGCCGCTGCCATACTCCTCTTTTGATGGCTTATCTCTTAGTAAACAAAAGAATTGGTAGTCCGAAATCATGCTGGATCCTTATCTCCCCAACATCAGAGAGTCGGGTGGTCCCAATACATAATATATCATGGGTGGGGGTTTGGCTTGAAGCACATGGCCATATCATGGCTTTTTTTTTTTAAAAAAAACTATATAATATACCAAGCTATCAGTGTTAAATGGAAGCACACGAACATTGATTCCATATGAATTTTACCATGTTTCACCAGATGCCCCATTAAAAAGGTTTTACCATTGAAAAGCAATATTTAGAACCTGCGAGAATATTTCTGTAATTCTGAAAACCATAGATGCAGTGTATAGAACCACCAGGATTGTGTTACTCTCTAATTAGACTAAAGGGTGCTTTACACGCTGCGACATCACTAACGATATATCGTCAGGGTCACGGTGTTTGTGATGCACATCCGGCGTCGTTAGCGACATCGCAGCGTGTGACAGTTAGAAGCGACGATCAACAATCGCAAAAACGGCAAAAATCGTTGATCGTTGACACGTCGCTCCTTTTCATAATATCGTTGGTGGTGCATCCCGCTGGTTGTTCGTCGTTCCTGAGGCAGCACACATCGCTATGTGTGACACCGCAGGAACGACGAATATCTCCTTACCTGCGTCCACCGGCAATGAGGAAGGAAGGAGGTGGGCGGCATGTTCCGGCCGCTCATCTCCGCCCCTCCTCTGCTATTGGGCGGCCGCTGTGTAACGCTGTTTTGACACCGAACGAAACACCCCCTTAAAGGAGAGATTGTTCGGTGTCTCCAGCAATGTCACTAAGCAGGTATATGCGTGTGACACTGCCGTAGCGATATTGTTCGCTACGGCAGCGATCACCCCCATAACGAAACAGCGACGTGGGTGGGTGCTATCGCGCACAACATCGCTAGCTATCGTCAGCGATGTCGCAGCGTGTAAAGCACCCTTAAGTCTCTGGCACACTTAGAAGACCTAAGTCCAGAAATATCAAGTTGACCATCCAAAGGAGTTTATCATCTTTACTTAACCCTAATCAGGGAGAATATATCTGTAATCCTGAAAACCATAGATGAAGTTTATAGAATCACCAAGATTGTGTTCCTCCATAATTAGGCCAAGTCTCACCTAAAGTCCAAAAATGTTACGTTGACCATCCAAAGGAGTTTATCATCTTTACTTAAACTTAATCTGGAAGAATATATCTGTAATGCTGAAAACCATAGATGCAGTGTATAGAACCACCAAGATTGTGTTCCTCCATAATTAGGCCAAGTCTCTGACACAACATAGGAGACCTAAGTCCAAAAATGTCAAGGGGACCATCCAAAGGAGTTTATCAACTTTACTTGAACATAATTTGTATGGGGCAGTTAAAAAGGCGCCCAATTTAGGACTTTTATGTCAAGGATGTACATGGCGAATAGATGCTAGATACACATCTACCTTGAAAATGTGGAAAGGAATAAGGATCCTGCTCTCACTATTCATTTTTATGTGACTTCCATATATCCTTTTGATGTGCCATAAATGTCCTAGATGGAACAACTCCTTTAAAGGAATTTTCCCTTACAATTCGATCAGCTCTTTTTGAGTTCGGGTTTTCTTATTAATTTGCTTTTCTTCAGCACTACACATACTGGATCTTCCCAGATTGCTTTACTCCTGCCATTGTCTAAAGGCTCGAACCAATGCAGACAGGAGAACAAGAGACTAAGGCGGGCTTTGCACACTACGACATCGCAGGTGCGATATCGGTGCGGTCAAATCGAAAGTGACGCAGATCCGGCGTCGCAGTCGATATCGTAGTGTGTAACTCCTTTTTGATACGATTAATGAGTGCAAAAGCGTCCAAATCGTATCATCGGTGTAGCGTCGGTCATTTCCATAATTTCGGAATGACTGATGTTACGATGTTGTTCCTTGCTCCTGCGGCTCACACCGGCTATGCGGAAGGACAGAGGTGGGCGGGAAGTATACGTCCCGCTCATCTCCGCCCCTCCGCTTCTATTGGCTGCCTGCCATGTGACGTCGCTATGACGCCGCACGACCCGGCCCCTTAATAAGGAGGCGGGTCGCCGGCCAGAGCGACGTCGCAGGGCAGGTGAGTGCATGTGAAGCTGCCGTAGAGATAATGTTCGCTACGGCAGCTATCACAAGATATCACAGCTGCGACGGGGGCGGGGACTATCGTGCTCGGCATCGCAGGCATCGGCTTGCGATGTCGTAGTGTGCAAAGTGCCCCTAAGACCCATCACCATTTCTTGTTATCTATTTCAGTGTCTTTGTTGCTACCGACGTATTGTACCTAACAACAGGAGAGTTAGATAGAACAAAGACAACTAGTGGCCGGAACTTTTTGAGGGTAAGAAAACATAATTTTTACATAAAGTGATGTTTTATTTAACACAATTGTCACGATTCGTCTGTGCAGAGCATCTTGCACATAGGTGATGCTCTTCCTGAACTTCAGAGCTGGAGGTGACATGTTTCTTTTGTGCAGAGCATCTTGCATTTGAAGATGCTCTGCTGTGTTTTTTTAAGCCCTAGCTGACAGGTTGTTTGACAGCACAGGATTCCATGCAGGTTCTGGGAGGTGCCATTACTCAGGTGTTCCACCTTCCGGGTAATTTCACTGTTTTATAACTGAGCATGCTCTCACAGAATCTCACCAGTCGTACTCTCTGATTCTACAGTTATGCTCTTGGCTTGTTTTGTGTTTGTGTTTTGATCTAAGTTTCTTGATCCCAGACCATCGTTTGACTCCTCTCTGCCCGCTCCTACGTACCCTCCTCGGAATTCTGACCCTCGGCCTGTGACTTGACTGCGTTTCTGCTTACTCCCTGTGTACTATAGTGTCCTCCTGTTTCCTGCCCCCGGCTTGTCTGACTACCCTTCCGTCTATACTATCCATAAGTAGTGATTAGCATCACAACAATTTTTTATATGAGATTGAGTTGTCTGAAAGTGCAGTGACCAGGTGAAGCAAAAATTGCTGAACCTGTTATGCAAATTAGTTCTCCTCCATAAGGAAGAAAACTGTCTCGAGTGCCACCAAGACCCTTTAGGTCAATATCCAACCCTTTAATGTGTCTTGAAACATAGATAAGGATATTTGCAAGCTACAGTTGCCTCTAAAAAAATTACCTCCATCTACGGCCAGCTGTTTTGGAGGTTTCTTATATTACGTCAGATAAGTCTACTTGCTGTAGTCGGTGCTTTGATATCAAGCAAACCACACATTTCCTCAACAGGCTTACCCAAAGTTACCTTACAGCCAAATCCGTGACTCATAACTTCAACATCCACAGGTCACCGGGAAAGCATTTCCAAACGTATGTAGTGCTGACCTCAAATTAATAGTTGGGATCACTTGGCGAAATCAGGGCTCAGTATATTTTAGGCTGCACTCGGGCTGATACAGTTGGCTCAAGGTTGGGTTCTTACTTATTTTGGATGAAGTGTAGTCTCATAAATGAAATTTTAAAGATAGACCAAAGTCTCCAAATATCTTTATTTCTCTAATACATTACATAAAATCTAGCAAATCTTCAAATTCTAGAATTTATTATTTTTTCCAAAATTTAACTGTGCCTTTAAATTGTTATATATTTATTATGGAGCTACTTATTTTAGCCAGTTTTTTATGTTTGATTACATTAAACACAATAAATAGATTTTTAAAAACGTCATATTTTTGCCCCATTTACGGCCAGGCACATTTTCAGATTATATCATACATGTGCTTTTAATGGCTCAAATTTTTCTTTCTTGTTGGAATATTCAAATAATTTTTCTCTATGCATGGGGCTTAGTTTTTGTGTAATTTCTTAACTATTTTTTTTTTTCAATTTTAATTTCTTATGCCTTATTATGTAAAGAAAAATAGGAAATATGTGTCTATTCATCTATACATTTTTATTGTTTTTTCACGATGGCAAAAGACAGCTAGAAACATTTTATATTACAATTAAAATTTGTTTGCCTTTGCCACAAACAATCATTCAGACTAGCCTTTTTTAGCTATGCTTTTTATCTATTTTTGCTTTCTTTTTTTTCCATTTATTTTACACATTATGTCTCCCTAAGGTTTTAAAAGCTCTTTAGGAGGAATTTTAACATTTTAATTTTTAATATTTTATTGCTGATTTCTACAAGCAGCAAAATCAATTATCAGATAATTTTGGGATCTAAGGGGAAAGTTTTCTTTTTATGAAGAGTGACATGCCAGGTTTGGCATGCCAGTATGAGGAGACTTAAATGCCTTGCATGCTCTTCTGTGAAATTTAATATGCAATTGCCTCTTCAGAGAGGAAGAGGACTTGAACTCTAGTGTCACCTATTGGAAGTAGCAATCCTAAAAGTCAATATTGACTCTTTAACAAGCCTTGTCATACGACTTGGGGTAAAAGTCAAATAATAATCTCATTTTGCAGACATTGTGTTTCAAAGTATTGCCCCTCGTCAATGCAAAGTATGAGATCTGGTTTGGCTAGGTGAAAGGCTAAGACTGGGATCTAAGGGGTAACTTTTTTCCTTTTGAAGAGAGACACATCAAGTCTGGAATGCCAGTATGAGGAGACTTAAAAGACTTGCATAAGTTGACTTAAAAGCTTCTAATAGATGAAACTAGAGTTCAAGTCCTCTTCCTCTTTGAGGAGCACCATGCTTGGGTGCTCGGTAATCCTAACTAGTGATGAGTGAGCACTACCATGCTCGAGTGCTCGGTACTCATAACTAGTTATGAACGGGCATTACCATGCTCGGGTGCTCGATACTCATAACTAGTGATGAGCGAGCACTACCATGCTCAGGTGCTCGGTATTTGTAATTTTTGATGAGTGAGCACTACCATGATCAGGTGCTCGGCACTCGTAACTAGTGATGAGCGAGCACTACCATGCTAAGGTGCTCGGCACTCGTAACTAGTGATGAGCGAGCACTACCATGCTCGGGTGCTCAGTACTCGTAACTAGTGATGAGCAAGCACTACCATGCTCAGGTGCTCAGTACTCATAACTAGTGATGAGCGAGCACTACCATGCTCGGGTGTTCAGTACTCGTAACTAGTGATGAGCGAGCACTACCATGCTCAGGTGCTCTGTACTTGTAACTAGTGATGAGCAAGCACTACCATGCTCAGGTGCTCAGTACTCATAACTAGTGATGAGCGAGCACTACCATGCTCAGGTGCTCAGTACTCGTAACTAGTGATGAGTGAGCACTACCATGCTCAGGTGCTCGGCACTCGTAACTAGTGATGAGCGGGCACTACCATGCTCAGGTGCTCAGTACTCGTAACTAGTGATGAGCGAGCACTACCATGCTCAGGTGCTCAGTACTCGTAACTAGTGATGAGCAAGCACTACTATGCTCAGGTGCTCAGTACTCGTAACTAGTGATGAGCGGGCACTACCATGCTCGGGTGTTCAGTACTCGTAACTAGTGATGAGTGAGCACTACCATGCTCAGGTGCTCGGCACTCGTAACTAGTGATGAGCGGGCACTACCATGCTCGGGTGCTCAGTACTCGTAACTAGTGATGAGCGAGCACTACCATGCTCAGGTGCTCTATACTTGTAACTAGTGATGAGCGGGCACTACCATGCTCTGGTGCTCAGTACTCGTAACTAGTGATGAGCGGGCACTACCATGCTCAGGTGCTCAGTACTCATAACTAGTGATGAGCGAGCACTACCATGCTCGGGTGCTTGATACTTGTAATGAGCAGTCAGATGGGGTCGACTCTTGTATTGAATACAATGGAAGTCAATAAGAAACTTGAGCATTTTTCTGCAAGCATGCGAGTCAATCCTATCCAAGCGTTCGACTCTCAATACCAAGTATTGGGCATCTTTTCAGCATAGTGTTGTGAAGCTCAGTTTTGTTTCAGTTTTAGAGACATGGGGGGAATGAGCTGGCTTAGACTTCAGCTGTAACTTGTCAATTGCCTACATCCTCTCCCACTAAACCGATCTTTTTATGAAAGAGGAGCGGTAGCACAAAATTTTAACAAGTCACAACATTTTTGGGCACTTTTGGCTTAAAAAAAGTCATCCTATGATATGGACATATTCAAACAGATACACAATGAACAAGATAACTTTTCTCAAAGGGTAATTATAGTTATAACGATTTGTCAGACTCGCTATTTTGTAACCAGTAAATTAAAGATAAAAGCTTCTTACTTCCAAAACCAACGTTTCATTAGTCGGCCCGGCTGCATAAAGACTTTCTGGTTGTTGTGTTGACCTTTGATAAATAAAAGTGGTTCCAGCAAAGGGGAACTTTCCAGGCCAATCGATGGTCCATTCCCCAGTCAGATAGTACTTTCTATTAAGGTTTCTCACAGCAATGTAACTGGTGGAATACTGGACCTCTCGGAAATGGACACTTCTTGCTCCCGCTGGAATAGTGACAACAGTATAGTAGTCTGTACAAGAAGAAAGAATGGAGAGGAGTCTTCAATTATTATCGGGAGCAGAACAAGATTAACCAGCAGTTTTCATTTACTCTATAGTAGATGGTCCGGGATTAGAATGTATGTCTACATTCTTCAAAAAACATGGATCCAAACGTGTCCACAGGTTGGCAAATTCACTCTAATGCATCTGAACAATTTCAGACACAACCCATGGACAAGTACAGTATTTCTGTCTATCTAAATCCAAAAATTAGGAGCAGCACTGCAAAGTCAGATGGCGAGAAAACAGATTTTAATCAACCCATGCGTTGTTTTGGCTCAAATTATCTATTTATCTCCATTCATCTAGCTCTCAATCCATCTAGCTCTCCATCCATTCAGCTGCCGCATCCATCTAGCTCCTCATCCATCTAGCTCCCCATCCATCTAGCTCCCCATCCATCTAGCTCCCCATCTATCTAGCTCCCCATCCATCTAGCTCCCCAACCATCTAGCTCTCTATCCATCTAGCTCTCCCTCCATCTAGCAACCCATCCATCTAGCTCCCCATCCATCTAGCTCCCCATCCATCTAGCTCTCCATCCGTCTAGCTCTCCCTCCATCTAGCTCCCCATCCATATAGCTCCCCATCCATCTAGCTCCCCATCCATATAGCTCTCCCTCCATCTAGCTCCCCATCCATCAAGCTCCCCATCCATCTAGCTCTCCATCCATCTAGCTCTCCATCCATCTAGCTCCCCATCCATTTAGCTCTCCATCCATCTAGCTCTCCATCCATCTAGCTCTCCATCCATCTAGCTCTCCATCCATCTAGCTCCTCATCCATCTAGCTCCCCATCCATCTAGCTCCCGCATCCATCTAGCTCCCCATCCATCTAGCTCCCGCATCCATCTAGCTCTCCATCCATCTAGCTCTCCATCCATCTAGCTCCCCATCTATCTAGCTCTCCATCCATCTAGCTCTCCATCCATCTAGCTCTCCATCCATCTAGCTCTCCATCCATCTAGCTCCCCATCTATCTAGCTCAACATCCATCTAGCTCTGGCATCCATCTAGCTTCTCATCCATCTAGTTCCCCATCCATCTAGCTCTCCATTCATCAATCCATCTATCTGTCTATCATCTGACTATCTTATAGTTATATATGTATCTATTATTTATTTTTCTATCTCTTAGTGATCAACTAATGCATTTGTAGGATCCTGGTCCATTTGGAAGCAAGCTGTGAACCACCTCATACCTGGCAGCATCCCTGATTCCTCATATTATTAGCCAGCCTGGCACGACATCATGTGTACATCACGCCGAAATAATTAAATTCTGCTGGACCTACAGATAAGAGGAGGCTTTTGGCAAGTAGGAGGAGATACACAGGGCTCCTAACCAGTAGCCACGGACAACATAATATGGCTACTAGACTAGGGTCCTGGAAAAAAAGTTGACACATCACTGTCTAGCTATCCATCAATCCATCTATATATCCATCTATCTATCCATCCACCCACCCACCCATGCCCACTCACCGATCTATCAGTCTATCCATCTATCTATCCATCTGTCTATCCATCCATCTATCCCTCTAGCTATCCACCTATCGAACCATCAACTCACTCACCTATCTATTTATCTATCTATCCATTCAACCACCCACCCATACCCACTCACAAAATCTAAATATCTATCTCTCTATCTATCCATCTATCTAACCAGCTATACAACCATCCACTCTTCCACTCATACCCACTCATCTATCTTTCTATCTATCTATCTATCTATCTATCTATGTATGTATCCATCCATCTAGCCATCCATCCATCTATCCAACCATCCACTCACCTCCCCACCCACACCCACTCACTGATCTATCTCTCTATCTATCTGTCTATCCTTCTATCTATCCAACCATCAAATCACCCACCCATGCCCACTCACGTATCTATCTGTCCATCTATCCATCCATCTATTCAACCATCTATCCAACCATCTATCCCATCATCTATCCCATCATCTGTCCCACCATCTGTCCCATCATGTGTCCCATCATCTATCCAATCATGTATCCAACCATCTATCCACTCATCCACTCACTCCCACTCCCACTCACCCATCTATCTATCTATCCATCTTTCTTTCTCATATATTTTCACCATATGATCCTTACCCAGGAGCCAAGTGATAGTTCTTAGTGTGGTTCCACATATCCAAATGGGTCAACCCTCGGATCCAAGCCTTAGTAACACTATAACATCCCTAGAGTCATTGAAGGGGGTTGGAGATTCATATGGGGTGCTCAAGTCATTGTTTGGATGCTACTGTTCTATATCAGTAGAAGATCTTACCGTTAGTTTTGTGATGGTTCAGGTACTGTCCTCTGTAAAACTTGCATGTAGAATTATCACCTTTACAGACTCCGCAGGCATCCAAAGCTGCTTTTGATCCAAGTACATAATCACACCCTACAAGCTGGCACCGGAATTCACAGAAATGAAATGTGCGTTAGGAGACTGTGAGTGTCGGAACGTATCGCATCACAGGATGCACAGAGATCATTTCTTCATGCTGTCACCGAGCCAAAGTGAAATTAAATTCCATTCACTTTCCTGCACAGTACATTTAGTAAGATGATATTTTACACCGCAACAGATAATAGAAATCTCAATGCAACCAATTAATTAAGTGCTTAGTTAAAGGTTGTTCTGCGGTTAATATGAATTACACATCATTTATTTTGACATTTTACGGTAGTTTTATGTTTCAGAGTCAGTTAAAATTGCTGTTTTGTGCAACTGGTATTATATGGGTAAGTATACGTAGAACTTTCTAGGGTTTCCATATATTGGATATTATAGAAGGAAATTAATATTTTCTGCATTTCTTATCACATGCAGGTAGAATAGAGTGTCAGTGAACACAAATTGCTGTCTTATATGAAATTTTGAAGTCCACACAACAATTACATTTTCTCGGTTCATTGTGATCAGCTAAGAAAAGCGTTTCTCTGCAAATGAAATGTAATATTACTGTCACATGAAGTTTTGCGCATAACTCGCCAAGTGTCATGGCGGCATCAGACACTGTTCACACTACAGATTCTGACACTCCACACTATGGTTTCTCTGCTGTTTCTGAGCTACACAGAAAGGCTCAGGCATCAACCAGCTCTGTGCTCATTAATGGTCAGGCTAGGAAGAGTTAATCTCTGCTAGCCTGCTGGTTACCTCTATGATCTAAAAGCTAAACCAGAAAAAGAAGAATTAGATTTTCCTCCATACCTTATTGTATTTTACCTTTGTGTGAGCGTAATGATCAGGCTAACAAGAGTTAATCTCTGCTAGCCTGCTGGTTACCTCTAGGATCACGTGTTGTTTGAAACCTATTACATTTGCTCCCCACCTTTTTATGATGGTGGAATCTGTGTTCCCATGCCGACTATAGTTTACTGCTGTGTTGGTCCGTGTGCTGTAGTGCCGTTGTGTCTCAGGCCTGCTGGAGATTATATTGTGTAGTCCTTGGAGTTGTTATGAAATTCTAATGTCATCTTGTTGTTTCCTCTGTGCTCTTATTGTCCTTCTTACCCATTACTTTCTTTTGCCTTTGCGTGAGTGTGCTGTGAGATTTTTGGTTTCCCCTGTTTATCTTTTTCTATTGGTGTCATCACACTCCTGTCACAGCCCTTCTATGGTGTAGAAGGAAAGGGGGTATAAGATCAGGGCCGGTCAAGCTGACGGCTCAGACATCCTCACCTTCAGAGGTAACGGAGATAAGGGATAGCTAGGGGCCCCCCTAGTCTGAGGGCCAGTCTAGGACCCCCGATTCCTGGTCTCCCCAATCATTGTGACAATTACATGACAGCTAAGATTAGAGAATCAATTTCAGTCTGCCTGAATTTGTTATAAATTTAAGCCTGCTTTACACGTTGCAATTTTGCATACAATATCGTATGCGATTTGCAACACCCCCATCATATGTGTTGCACGTTCAATTTGTTGAATGTGCCGTACAAACGATTAACCCCCCTCACACGTACTTGCCTTCCATACAACCTCGATGTGAGCGGCGAACGTCCACTTCCTGGAGTGGGAGGGACGCTCGGCGTCACATCGACGTCACGTGGCAGCTGGCCAATATAAGCAGAGGGGTGGAGCTGAGCGGGACGTAAACATCCCGCCCACCTCCTTCCTTCCACATTGTGGGTCGGGAGCCGCAGGACGGAGGTAAGATCTGTTCATCGTTCCCGGGGTGTCACACACTGCAATGTGTGCTACCCCGGGTACGATGAACAATCTGACGTGCAATTCTAGAGAAAGGTATGATGTGTATGCGATGAACGTTTTACCGTTCAATCGCACGTACCTGTCACACACTGCAATGTACCTTACGATGCCGGATGTGCATCACTTACGACGTGACCCCACCGACACATCGTAAGATACATTGCAGAGTGTAAAGCGGGCTTTACTCTAAAGTTCAATCTTTCTGAAATCCAAATTTTTGGGGATTCGATTTGCGCAAATCCAGCAAAATGGTGGCCAACCGTTGGTCATTCAGCTTGATCCTTTGAAGGCCAAAAAAGAGCTAGAGCATACATTTAAAACTTCTCCTCATTCCCAAGACCTGACAGTCTAGAAAAATGAGACATTAAGAAGATGTTAGGAACTTGTCTTGGGACCGGTCATCCAAAATACATAGTCCTAGGCTGGCTTTTCAAAGTATGTTTTCTCTGAAAACCTCGAGTATTTCAGAGTAAAACCCACACAGTTACAATAACGCCACTACTGTCTTGTTGATGCTGCTTATAGTTCGGGCAGCATGAATCTACTGTCAAGTTCACTTTCATGGAGCATCATCTCTTTTCCAGGTGATCATATGTTAAGCAGGAATAGGTTTTATTAAAATCAGATGATACAATTTAAGATAAATGTTCTCCCAACAATCTGATCAACTGATAAGTGTAACTAAAGTTGAGAAAAAATTGGTAAAGTCTTTACCTCGCAACTGCCGTCAATACAAATGTCGAGCCCATTGGAAGAGCACGGCGTCCCATCCTTTACTTTGTTGGACAATGCAAAGAAAAAGTCAAAATCTTCAGCCGTACAGTATAACTTGCAGATATTTTCTTCTGGAACAAGTCAAAATATCATTGGTGAGGACGCGCTAGGATCCAGTACTTATTGGACCTTACTTGTAGTATGTTGTGTGTGCAATGATCATGGCAACTTTTTTGACATTATTGGGACTGGATGTCACAATAGAGATAATTGGTCTTCAAAACTATGTAGAACCTCAGATAAATTCAACCCAGTCTGTCTGATATATAATATTACTTGGTCTCATATTCTTACTAAACCCAAGGATGTGGACGATAGATGAGGTACTAGATGGCTGTAACAGATGCTTGCAAAAATTTTGCTACCGTTGGACCAAAAAAGGGAAAAAATGACCCCATGACTTTACGACACCTTGATCTCATTTATCAATGTGATCAATAAAAATCTGCAAATCATTTTATTTAAAAGGTCTGTTGTCTTTTTAAAACTGGAAAAACACTCCAAACTGCGGGCCATGAGCAGTCTCGCATCTGTCTAATTTGCTGCCTACTGTCAAGTGTAATCAGTTTCTAGCAGCAGAGACATAGAGAGGAATACTGGAAGTGGAGGTAGGTATTTGTCTCTGTACAGGAAGAGGGGCCGGGTCTTTGTCTCTGTACAGGAAGAGGGAGCGGGTCTTTGTCTCTGTACAGGAAGAGGGGGAGGGTCTTTGTCTCTGTACAGGAAGAGGGGGTGGGTCTTTGTCTCTGTACAGGAAGAGGGGGCGAGTCTTTGTCTCTGTACAGGAAGAGGGGGTGGGTCTTTGTCTCTGTACAGGAAGAGGGGGCGGGTCTTTGTCTCTGTACAGGAAGAGGGGGTGGGTCTTTGTCTCTGTACAGGAAGAGGGGGCGGGTCTTTGTCTCTCTACAGCATGAGAGGATGCATCTTTGACTCCATACAGAAAGAGGAGGCAGGTCTTTGTCTCTACAGGAAGAGGGGGCAGGTCTTTGTCTCTGTACAGGAAGAGGAGGCAGGTCTTTGTCTCTGTACAGGAAAAGGGAGTGGGTCTTTGTCTCTAAAGGAAGAGGGAGTGGGTCTTTCTCCCTCTACAGGAAGAGGAGGCAGGTCTTTGTCGCTCTACAGGAAGAGGGGGCAGGTCTTTGTCTCTCTACAGGAAGAGGAGGCAGGTCTTTGTCTCTACAGGAAGAGGGGGCGGGTCTTTGTCTCTGTACTGGAAGAGGGGGCGGGTCTTTGTCTCTGTACAGGAAGAGGGGGCGGGTCTTTGTCTCTGTACAGGAAGAGGGGGTGGGTCTTTGTCTCTCTACAGCATGAGAGGATGCATCTTTGACTCTGTACAGAAAGAGGAGGCAGGTCTTTGTCTCTACAGGAAGAGGGGGCAGGTCTTTGTCTCTGTACAGGAAGAGGAGGCAGGTCTTTGTCTCTGTACAGGAAGAGGGAGTGGGTCTTTGTCTCTAAAGGAAGAGGGAGTGGGTCTTTGTCTCTCTACAGGAAGAGGAGGCAGGTCTTTGTCCCTCTACAGGAAGAGGAGGCAGGTCTTTGTCGGTCTACAGGAAGAGGGGGCAGGTCTTTGTCACTCTACAGGAAGAGGGGACAGGTCTTTGTCTCTGTACAGGAAGAGGAGGCAGGTCTTTGTCTCTCTACAGGAAGACGAGGCAGGTCTTTGTCTCTCTACAGGAAGAGGGAGTGGGTCTTTGTCTCTAAAGGAAGAGGGAGTGGGTCTTTGTCACTCTATAGGAAGAGAAGGCAGGTCTTTGTCTCTCTACAGGAAGAGGAGGCAGGTCTTTGTCTCTACAGGAAGAGGGGGCAGGTCTTTATTTCTAAAGGAAGAGGGGATGGGTCTTTGTCTCTACAGGATTAGGGGAAAGGTCTTTTATCTCTCTACAAGAAGAGGGGATGCATTTTTGACTCTCTACAGGAAAAGGGGGTGGGTCTTTGTCTCTCTACAGGAAGAGGGGGCAGTATTTGTTGCTCTACAGGAAGAGGTCTTTGTCTCTACAGGAAGCGGAGGTGGGTGTTTGTCTGTTTATGAAAAGAGGAGGTGGGTCTTTGTCTCTCTACAGGAAGAGGGGATGGGTCTTTGTCTCTCTACTTATCTCTGTATAGAAAGAGAGGGCAGGTCTTTGTATTTTTACAAGAAGGGGGAGGGCCTTTGTTTACAGTGAAGGGATTGTACTTTACATCTCTACAAGAAAAGTTGCAGATCTT
This sequence comes from Anomaloglossus baeobatrachus, assembly GCF_048569485.1. Lineage (NCBI taxonomy): Eukaryota > Metazoa > Chordata > Amphibia > Anura > Aromobatidae > Anomaloglossus > Anomaloglossus baeobatrachus. Next base: position 176,288,803 of record NC_134362.1, on the reverse strand, counting down.
TGTCACTCTACAGAGAGAGGGGGCAGGTCTTTGTCTCTCTACAGGAAGAGAAGGTGGGTCTTTGTCTTTCTGTGTTTGCTCTCCTGTCTGTCCTACTTCATACAACTATAATAAATGTTTGAGCAGGCAAGCCATTGGACAATAACAGGAGCAATGTATGCTGGGAGGTAAGGGAAAGGAAGTCCAAACTCATATAGTACTGGCAGAATGCTGGCAAAGAGAAACCACCTAATCAAAAAGAGTTGATGGCACCTTCCAAAGCAAGAGAATCAAAACAACTTAGAATAGTTTGTGCACCAAAAGCAGTTTTAACTTGGTCTGCGGGAAGAGGGTAGCAGGACCACACTTTACTACATTTTTTTGTGAAAGGACAGAAACGTTTTAAGGACATAGTCTAAACTTTAACACAATGTTTTATTGTCAATTTATTAAGAATACCAATTAAACTGTTTTCTTCTACAATGCTCACCTTCCACTTTTGTGTAGGGCTTCCACTTGTAGTACCACCCTCGGAATGGTTTGCTGTTGTATTCAGCGCACTGCTGCGCTCGAAAATCTGGAGTGTTAGCGGGACAAGTCTGTGTGTTACAAATCTGATAAATGCGGCTGGACCCCTGGCAGTATTTCCCTCCATGCTGAGGTCTATAATCATAAAGAACATTGTTTTATTAGACTATTTCACAAGCGATTGGTGAGTTTAGCCAAAAAATTCAACCGGATCAAGAGAAACTTACACTGGGTTATTGCAGAACCTCTCCTGATACTTTACTCCGGCACCACAGTCTCTGGAACACAGCGACCAGTCTGACCAGTCTGACCATCCTCCATTAGCTGGTCTTGGCCCATTGTCTCCAAATCTCACACACTGTCCCCTTCGACACCACTATGTAGGATCAAGTGTAAAGAATTATCTTATTATTGCATATGAAATGTAAAAACATTTAGTAGAATTATGAATATTATTGAAGAACAGTCACTTTCTCCTATACCATAAATTCTTACCATGTTTAGGCCACAGACGGTGCCCTCTGCTGCTGGCATGAACTTTGTCTCACACCTGTGTCCAGATTTGTGGCACCATAGAGACTTACAAATATCCTAAAGCAAAAAGAAATGTCTGTAATATATATAGTTTCATTCTTCAACGTATCATAAGAGTACGTGAATATATGGTATATGTAACCACTGTGAGAGAATACAATCCATTTTGTTCTTTAAAGAAACCATCTTGTCTTATAACTGAATGATGTCATAGGACTCAGCTAACACTGATGGGCGGAGAAGTTTCACATTTCTGCACCCACCCCTGCGGCTCTTATTGGTGCTTGGTTCTGAGAAGTTATTTCTTTGTTTGGGGTACTATATAAACTGGTCACATGATGTAAAAAAACAGAAACACCACAAAGGGTGTGTGCTGCAATAATTTCCAAGCACTCGTAAAACAAATCTCACTAATTTGGAGTTCCAATGGCATAGAAGGAGGGTATTTCACTCACACCAGCAATCCTTACAAGTTAACACCAATAACTCTCTTCTCCAGCGCCAATGATCTGATACACCTAACTAGCGCTCTGATGGTCCAAAGGGGTCTGGTCTTTATCTACTTCCCTACAGTGATGATGTCACATCTACATAACTGCTACAGCCAATCACTGACTTATCATGATGTACATCACCTCATTGATTGGCTGCAGAGGTCTTATGCATGTTCGGCATTGAAGCAGGGAAGTAAAAAAAGACCAGTATGTTAGAACTGAAGGAGTAGGGAATTGGATACGTGGTTATTAGCTACTTGTCTGTTGCACAGTGTTCAGCTCTAAATTCACTAGGTGTCATGGCATCTTCTGAACCTGTTAACACTGCTATTCGAAACGATTACATGAGTATTACAAAGTACTCGTTACGAGTATAACTATTACGAATATTACGGTACTCGCTCATCTCTACCAAGCTCACAAGCATCTATGACTCAGTCTGTCTTATACTCCATCTGAATGCCATCTGAAACCTGTTTTTTGGGAATTCAAACACTCAATGGAAGAGGTAAAATGCAATGTGATTGGACTAACAAAAGGAAGAAAGGCGGCATCTCACCATGAAGTTTTTCAGCTTTATTCAAAGTATTTGAATTACAGCATGTGCGGGAGAGAGGAGTGCGGAAGTGGCAAGCGGACGATGGCCGTTTCTCGCTGTAACAAGCGCTTTGACTGGTTGTGGACTAGTCAAAGCGCTTGTTACAGCGCGAAACGGCCATCGTCCGCTTGCCGCTCCCGCACTTCCCTCTCCACCACATGCTGTAATCCACATGCTTTGAATAAAGCTGAAAAATCTCATGGTGAGATGCCGCCTTTCTTCCTTTGCTTGGATTCTTCAGAACAGTGACTGTGCTGCAGGCTGAGCACCACCTGGAGTTGCTAATCTAATCCATTGATGGCTACATACCAGGATGTAAGTACGGCTCCACTGCACAGCCTTTGCGCTGCAGTGGCCGATTTTTTCTTCATTTTTTTTTGCAATGTGATTGACCCCCAAGACAAAAGCTCAAGTAAATAACCAAAAATAGAATTGATGACACTTATTATACATTATTTATAGCCCCTTTTAAATTAATTTAGATAGGAAGTCATTGACATGGACAAAGTAATATAACAGAAAGCCAAAATTTGTTCTTTTCCGAATTACCATAGGGTTTTCCGAATTATCTAAAAATCCTATTAGTAATGCACTTGGCTGCAGGAAAAAAATGATAAGTGCGCACGTACCTTTACAAAAGTCAGGCTACATTGTTTTGCTTTTGGTCCAAATTGCCATTTACATTGAGTGTCAGCATCGTAGATCTGTCCGGGCAGCTTCTCAGGATACTGGAAATGTCCTAATTGCTTTGGCTCGTCAACAAGACAGGAGGATTGAGCTGTGCTGTGATGGGATTCAGTGTGAGTGATTTCCTCGTAGACACGGGTAACCGGTTTACATTCGGTTGAATCATGCTTTATCAAATGACAATTTAGTGAAATTGATCCAATTTTAACCAAAGCAGATGGGATTGCAATAAAAAAAATCTGCATTGCTAAGACTTTAACTCAATTTACTTTGCGTCTAACATCCAAATGAATGTGAATTTATTTACTGTTACTGTGGAAAATGACAGAAATATATAGAAAATATGATATCTTAAATTACACTTTGTTCAAAAATGAAAACATGGCCAAGTATGTTCTTATAACTAAAGATCATCGATGGATTGAAGCCATCACCATTATTCCAGCCATGACCATTTATCAGTCATCTACAGGGTTGGTTGGGGCCTGATCATCATGACACCCAATGATCTAAACAATTGTAAGTCCAATTGAGGGGATTTTTTTATATTATTTAAATGGAGGCCATCATCCAATTGGCGCTGATCCACTAATTCTGGAACAGTTTTTCTTTTCCCTCTGTGCCTCTCCGTTCCAAAGTTATGCCTCTCGGATATAATGGCGCAAATTTTCCCTTCAACCATTTGGGCTTGTATTTGTCACACGGCGGTTGACTTAAAACTCACCAAGTGTCATGGCGGTCTCTGGCGCTGTTCACACCACAGACACTGACACTTAACACTGTGGTTTCTCTGGGGCTTCTGAGTAGCACAGGCAGGCCCAAGCGTTGACCAGCTGTGTGCTCAATAGTGATCAGGTTTGCAGGTTAGTGGTTGAGGAGTTCTCTCTTCATCTTGTTGTTTCCTCCCTGCTCTTATTTTTCTTTTTACCTCTTATTGTCTTTTACCTTTATGTGACCGTAATGATGCTAGCCTGCTGGTTATCTCTAGGTTAACGTGCTAAGAGAAAGCTATCACAGCTTCTTACCTTTTTAAGATGGTGGAAACTGACTTCCTGTGCTGACTATGGCTTTACCGATACCAGTCAATGTGCTGTTGTGATCCAGTTGCTAGTGAGATATTTGGAGTGTTGTGGGAATTCTCTTGCTGTCTGTTTTTCCCTCCCTGCTCTTTATTTCCTCCTGATCACGTATTGTCTCAAACCTTTGTGTGTGATTGCTGTGAGTTGATGTTTTGGTTTCCCCGTTTGTCTATATGTGTGGGTTTAACCATTCCGGTCCTAAACCTCCCCTGGGGTGGAGGAGAAGCAGTATAAGACCAAGGCTGGCCAAGAGCAGGGCTAGGTTGGCGGTCCAGACCTCTTCACCATTAAAAGTACCTCTGGGATAAGAGACATCTAGGGCCCCCTAGCCTGTGGGGTGATCTAGGAGCCCTGGTCCCCTGTGACAGTATGCTGATTGGTCAGTGTCAGAGGGGAAAAAGCAAAAGCCCACAAGGAAGTTATGTGTTAGACGCCCAGTTAGCTAAAGGAAAAATCTGCATCATTATTTCCGATGGGCATAACTTTGGAATGGAGGGGCACAAAAAAAAAAAGAAAAACTGTTCTGGAATCAGTGAAGCAGTGGGAATTGGAGGAAGTACTCAGTTAAAATTTAAAAATATCCAGGAAGACTTTCTGCTTTCTTTTGGCTCTGACTTCTCTCTTTTGGTTGTGTTTTCTTTCTTTAAGAAGTGTCCTGCTTTATCCTTTCACTTTTTTAGTTGCCTGGACACTTCATTATTGAACTGCAGCTAGCGCTTATTTTTGGGGTAGGGCTTATATTTTAAGCATACTGCAAAAAGGCCAACCATTCCTTCTATGGCTTATTTTTGGGGAAACACGGTAATAATGTAAGCAAATACCTTTTCACACGAAGCAAGGAAATATTTACTAATAGTTTAAAGGGAACTTGTCACATTGAAAATGATTTACAATCTGTATACAGCAAGTTATATAGTAGAAGGAGCTGAGTGGAAAAGATTCAGTATAAACTATATTTTATTAATCTGATTCTTTTCTGATTCTAAATGCCTAAGACCACCCACTGGACTACTAAGCTCAGTCATGTGTAGTGGAACCGCTCACTGGACTACTAAGCTTAGCATGTGTAGTGGAAGCACCCACTGGACTACTAAGCTTAGAATGTTCAGTGAGACTACCCACTGAACTACTAAGATGAGAATGTGTAGTGGGACTACCCTCTGGACTACTAAGCTTAGAATGTTCAGTGTGACCGCCCACAGGACTACTAAGCTTAGCATGTGTAGTGGAACCACCCACTGGACTACTAAGATGAGAATGTGCAGTGGGACTACCCACTGGACTACTAAGCTTAGAATGTTCAGTGGGACTGCCCACTGAACTACTAAGATGAGAATGTGTAGTGGGACCACCCACTGGACTATTAAGCTTAGGCATGTGTACTGGAACCGCCCACTGGACTACTAAGCTTAGAATGTTCAGTGGGACTGCCCACTGTACTACTAAGATGAGAATGTGTAGTGCGACTACTCACTGGACTACTAAGCTTAGCATGTGTACTGGAACCGCCCTCTGGACTACTAAGCTTAGAATGTTCAGTGGGACTATCCATTGGACTACTAAGCTTAGGCATGTGTAGTGGAACCGCCCACTGGACTACTAAGCTTAGAATGTTCAGTGGGACTGCCCACTGAACTACTAAGATGAGAATGTGTAGTGGGACCACCCACTGGACTATTAAGCTTAGGCATGTGTACTGGAACCGCCCACTGGACTACTAAGCTTAGAATGTTCAGTGGGACTGCCCACTGTACTACTAAGATGAGAATGTGTAGTGCGACTACTCACTGGACTACTAAGCTTAGCATGTGTACTGGAACCGCCCTCTGGACTACTAAGCTTAGAATGTTCAGTGGGAATATCCATTGGACTACTAAGCTTAGGCATGTGTAGTGGAACCGCCCACTGGACTACTAAGCTTAGAATGTTCAGTGGGACTGCCCACTGAACTACTAAGATGAGAATGTGTAGTGGGACCACCCACTGGACTACTAAGCTTAGAATGTGCAGAGATTTCCATCAATCAAATAAAAGTTATTATAACCTTTTATCACAAAATAATACTCCTTCTCTATGCAATCTATAGTTAAAATATGATTAGTTCCCTTTAAGCACGATATCACACAAACCTCACACCCATGAGTCATTAATTTTTTTTAAAACCTAGAACAAATAGTAGGACCTAATGAGATTCCAGTTGTCCTATTCCACTGGTTCAAACCCTTCTCCAAACATTATATGACCGGCCCTTCGACTAAACTGTGTAATGCTTTATTTCTCCGGTGGTGGCGCTATGGTGACAATTGCTTCACGGTTCCACAACTTATCATAGCTGATCCATGTGGGTCTCAGAAGCCCCCACGTGATCAGCTTATCCTTGAAGGACCTCACTTACCAAAAAGGGTTTGTCCAAATTGGACAAAAATGGGGTCAGCAATCAAAGAAGAAACTAGCACTAACGAGCTGATAATCCAAGAGGGATCTGATTTTTTTGATTACTATTTGACCTGGAACTTTACAAGGAATGAGAACATGTGGTTTTTTAAGATTCATCCCAACATGTACAGAAGAATCCAGTCTTCCAAGATGTTCCAACATGCTCAGAAATTCTGCTAAGTCGTTAACAGGAAACAGGAGGAAAATGGAAGGTGTTGGTTAAAAGCAACACCTGGAGATTGAAACAAAAGGTCATTTTTTTCGGAATTGTTCAACTTTCAGAAAACAAGAAGAACATCTGGTTTGGTCTTCTTCACGATACAGGCTTGGGACTGACCGTGACAGAAGCGACAGATATGGGGACTAATAAAGTCGCCAATTAAAATCCTACAGGGATTCTTTGGAAAATCATTATCACATGCAAAATTCAGAAACTCAATAGACTAGAAGAAAATGATGTCGAGACAGTGATTGTCCTCACCTGAGGAACTCCTTCAGGTACTGTCTACTGCAGGATGACCAGGAAAATACGCCATTGTTTCCAGACAATGTGGGAGACATGATGTTACCCTCAGCCTTTCTGCAAGGATTTCCTTCTCCGTCATGAACCATTCCAAAACTAATAAAAAGAAACAAATTGTTAAAATTAACTATATAGTAATTAAATTAATGATTTATTAATTATTAAAATTCCCCTTTCAAACACTCAGTAAGTAATAGCACAGATAAAGGAAAATTACAAAGGGGTAGACTGTACAATAAACAATATTTTTGGTATATTTTTAAATAGTAACTAAACTTTAATTTAATTTATTATTATATAATTTTGTACAGCATGGGAAGCTATGAAACTTTGCACTTTATTAGGGAATTTATCATCTATTAGTGCAAAAAAATGCATGTAAATGGATTTCAAACCCAATTTCCCTGTCTTCAGCTGCATTGATATCAGAACATACTCATTGGAGTACAGATGATGGCAGTGATGGGTCGGCTTCTGACTCCACCTCTCAGCATTGAGCATGTTCATGTGGTGTAAAAATGATAGCAGTGATGGGTCAGCTCCTGTCTCCTCCTCTGAGTGTTAAGCATGTTCATTTGGAGTACAGCTGATGGCAGTGATGGGTCAGCTCCTGTCTCCTCATTTGAATATTACATATGCTTATTTAGAGTACAGATGATGGCCATGATGGGTCAGTATCTCTCATCTGTCTCCTCCTCTGAGTTTTGAGCATGCTCATTTGAAGTATAGCTGATGACAGTAATGGTCAGCTCCTGCCTGCTCCTTTCAGTATTGAGCATGCTCATGTGGAGTACAGATGATGGCAGTGACGGGTTAGCTCTTGTATCCTCCTCTGAGTATTCTGCTAATCAGAACAATCACCTGCAACAGTTTATTCCCAGAGTTAGGGACACAGGTTCTGATCCATTACTGCCATCATCTGTACTCCAAATAAATGCAGCTCAAGGCGAACAAAAAGACTGACGGGGCTGTAGACATGTTACTTGCGATTTTTCTACAGGAATGAAGATAATTCCTGTAATAAAGTGATTTGTAAACTTTTATAATGTTTCATGCTGGCAAAATAATAAAAAATACACACATTTCTAGGAGGGACAATGCAGATTTAATGCAAATTAACTAAAAGGGAATGTAAGTTTCCTACATCTGACAAGTAAGGAGCAGCTCCTGTTTAATATTAATGTTCATGGATTATTTGGTAGTTTCAGAACTTTGATCTATAGAGCAAATAAGAGATAATAAGCAGCTGTTATGGCTCGATTTGAGGATGTGATCCGGTGATCTGTTGTTGCATGGTCAGGTCCTCTGTCTGCTGGGCTATAGTTTTTTTTTCCCTGTCCAAATTCTGATGGTTCTTATTGTCTTTGTTCTCCATTCTTGGTTCACTTCTCTACAGGTGTTTTTCATTTTCCCATTTGGTCTGCACTATCACATTCTGGGTTGGGTTTTATATGTTCACCTTTCACTGCACTTTCTTGCTGGTAATACCTTTAGGTGGATTTTTTGTTTTGGAATTCCATCCATTCAGCTATGGGGTTTACCTTATCGGATAAACACCAGTTACATTCTTGCACTGTTAGTGGTTTTCCTAGGCAGCACCTATT